>NW_020950062.1:171353-194425 GCF_900497805.2 Vombatus ursinus | reverse complement strand
TTCCTTCCTTCCTTCCTTCCTTCCTTCCTTCCTTCCTTCCTTCCTTCTTTTGTTTATTTATTTTTTTAACCAGGCTTGTGATTTTATTGGTATGGGAAACTTCTGATGAAGACATTCTCTCTACCAATGAAAGCTGACACCTGCTTTGCAACTTACATTGTGTTGTCTTGGAGTCCTGAGAAGTCAAACAACTTGCCTAGTATTACTGTCTTGGAGATACCAGTATAACACTTAAGGGTGCTTTTGTTATCTCTCATTTGTTCCACAAGATGGTATTGTCAGATAGCATGTGCTATCTTATAAATACATAAGTACATATAAGTATATATTGGATGCAGGGGAAAAAATTAAGACAAGAGATACTAAAATGTACCCCATTTCATTTAAGGTGGGACAATAACAGAATTAGCTCAAAGATTCAGGGGGCTTCACTGATTGATGGAACAATCTCCAAAGAAGTTCAGGCTGCCAGCCACCAGAGGGAGTGTCTTCTCACATAAATCCTCTGTAGTAGGGACGTCTGCCCCATCAGGCTATTTACCTTCCTTTTGTGTGTGTGTGTGTGTGGGGGGGGGGGATATAAAAAGCTCTGGGTCTTGTCTTGCTGGAGAATTCAGAAGCAGAAGAAAAGATTTGTGTAGTAATAACATACTTGCACTTTCCTCACAACAACTGAGTCAGCTAGGGAGAGTATAAATATTATTAGCCTTGTACTATAGATGAAGAAACTGAGATTCCAAGTGACTTACCTATGATCATACCCCTAATAAATTATAGGGTCAAGACTCAAACTCTGAGTCATCCATATGACCTTTGGCAAGTCACCTCTCTCTGGGTCTCAGTTTCCTCACCTGTAAAATGAGGGAGTTGGCCTCTTAGGTTCCCTTCCATCTCTTAATCTATCCATGTCTTCTGACTCCAAGTCCAGTGTTATTTCTACTATACCAATACCTCATTAATGAAAAGAAACTGCCAAATGAAGCACTTAGGTTTTCAAATTAAAAGGTTATGTACAACCACAGAATCTTAGAGTTGGAAGCAATACCAGAGCCCATTTTGTTCAATTCCTTATTCCATGTATGAATCCCTGTCCCCCCCCCCCACAACAATGGTCACCTAGCCTAACTGTCACTGTTACTTCAAGTAAACCTGAAGTATTTGAACATAGTTCAGTAATAGTTAAGTAATGAGGACCCACCAAAAGTTTCCTGTAAAGAGAAGTTTCTGGCTTTTGCTTTGCTCTGCAGAACCTCAAAGTGGTAAGGGATCTCAGAGGTCACTAAATCCAACTCTTAATGAATGGGAATCTCCTCTGTAGCAAGTGGTCCTTTAGCCTTCCCTTGAAGATCTCCAGTTAGGGTTATCTAACTGCCTTCAGAGGCAGGTCATTTAACTTATGGATGGCTGTCACTGTTAGGGAGTTTTTCCTGACATCTAGCCTAAATTTGCCTCTTTGTAACTTCTGCTCATTGTTCCTAGCTCTGCTCACTGGAGCCAAGCAGAGTAAGTCAATCCTGTTTTTGGAGGCTAATCATTCAAAGAGAATTTATGACAGCTATTATGAACTGCATTACCACACTCATTCTGGACATCATAGTTCAGTGTGGCCTATGATAGCTTTTTAGGTAGCTGTACCATACCGTTAACACCTATTGAGCTTGAATTCTGCTAAAACCCATAAATATTCTTTCTATGAACTTTTGTCTGGCCACAATTCCTGTATTCAATATTTTAACATAGTTTTAATTGATTATAAAGCCAATTAAAAAAACTAATTCAGATCTTTGCATTTATCCCTATTATTATTTTGTTTGGTTTTTCATCCTAGATAGCTGAGGTCTTTTTGGATCCACAACCTCTCATCCAATGGATTTGCTACCTCTCAAAGCATTGTGCCATCTACACATTAAAAAACACACACACACACACACACTTTTTATTCCTTCATACAAGTAATTGCTAAAAATTTTGAACACTACAGGACCAAGAACAGATCCCTGAGTCATTTTCCCTATTTCCCTTCTTCGATATTGACTCTTTTATGACTACTCTTTGGATCTGCCCATCCAACTAATTCCAAATCCACTTGACTTTACCATTGCCTAGCCTATATCTCTCTATTTGTCTGTAAGCATAGCAAAAGAAACATTATCAAATGCTGAGCTGAAAGTTAAGTGTACTGTGTCTGTAGAATTCTCCTGATTTACCAATATAATAATTCTGTTGATAGAAAGAACGTTAATGTAGCATGACCTGCTCTTGAAGAATTCATTCTATTTCTTTGTGATCACCACTTCCCTTTCTAGATGTTTACTAACCATTTTATAATACTGTATTTTAGAATTTTACCAGGAATCAACATCAAATTTTCTGGCCTATAAATTAGTCACTCCACTATCACCTCTTTAAAAAAAAAAAAAAAGGACATTTGCCTTTTTCCAGTCCTATGTCACTTATGTCATTTTCCATGCCCTTTCAAAAGTCACTTACAGAGGCTCAGCAATGACACCTACCAGTTATTTTTTCAATGTGTAAGATTATAGTTCATCTGGAACTAATGTCTTGAACCCATCAAGCGTAAATATTATATTCTTTCATTATCTCCTCATGGCCTTCTCTAGTGCATTAAAATATGACTAAATTTACAAAGATTTTGTATATTTATGACTCCCCAGGAATATATGACCCTATGCTATTTCACATTTTTATCAATGTCTTGGATAAAGACATAGGTGACATACTCAGCAATGTGCAGATGACACAAAGCTTTGAGAAATCACTAATACTTAGGATGCTAGGTTTAGGACACAAAGGGATCTTGAGAGGCTAGAGCAATAGGATGAATCTAATAAAATGAAATTCTACAGGACTAAATGTTAAAGTCTTGTACTTGGATGCAAGAAAATCATCTTTATAAGGATAAGATTAAGAAGGGATAGATAGACAGTAATGTTAGTGGGCTACAAATCCAATATGACTAAACAGTATAATTGTAGTAGCCAAAAAAAATAATTCAATCTTGGGCTGCATTTAGAGGGGCATAACTTCTAGGAATAGAGGGGTGACATGACCACCACACTCCGCCTTCTTCAGACTTCATCTGGAGTTCTATGTTCCATCCTGAGTGCTGTGGTTTAAGAAGGACATTGATAAGCCTGAGACTGTCTCAAAGATAGCAACCGGGGGGCAGCTAAGTGGTGCAGTGGATAGAGCACTGGCCCTGGAGTCAGGAAGACCTGAGTTCAAATCCGTCCTCAGACACATGACACTCACTAGCTGTGTGACCCTGGGCAAGTCACTTAATTCCATTGCCTAACCCCCCCGAAAAAAAAGATGGCAACTGGGATGGTGAAAGGCCTGAAGTCCATGTCACATGAGGATCATTTGAAGGAACAGCATGTTTAGCTTGGAGAAGATAAGTTAGTCAATCAAAAAGCATGTATTAAGCCTCTGCTATGCGCTGGGCTCTGTGCTATTATGTCACTGTGACATAATCACTATCTGTAGGTATTTGAAGGGCTCTTATATAGAAGAGAGATCAGATTTGTTCTTTTTGGCCCCAGAGGACAGAATCAAGGGCAAGAGGTAGAAGTTTCAAATGAGTCAATTTAGTCTGATGTCAGAAAAACCTTCCTAGTATTCCTACTGTTCCAAAGTGGAAATGATCTGCCTAGAGAGTTAGGGGGTTCACCTTCCTTGGAGGTTTTCAAGCAGAGGCTAGATGGCCATTTGTAGTATGTTATAGTGGGGATTCTTTTCACTCATAGGTTGGGCTAGGTAGCCTCAGCAGGGGTGCAGTGGATGACTAGAGAGAGCTGATTGTTAAATTTTCAGAGTTAGCATTTACACCTCAGAAATTGGCAAATGCTACAAACCAGGGATCGCTTTGTTATTTTGTTGCTTGTCTAGACTTAAGAAAATGTTAATCATGTAGATTATACTGAAAATTGTGTCTTGTGCACCACCTCCCAGAGCTGATTGTTAAACATTTACTGATATGCTCTTGCCTCTGAAGTTCCTTCCAAATTTGAAATGCTCTATTATTGTGATTCTGTCATTTATCATGTAAAGTAGAGTATATTAACACTGACGCAAATGCATTGGAAAGATTAGCTTCTTTCCAGACTTCGTTCAGGGTCATTTTCATTGTGGGAGTCCCCTCTCCTAGAGCCCTGAGTAGTATTTTAAGGTGGGTTTTATACTACCAGGAGAGAATGTCTTCAGCCTTCCCCTTAGTGGAGTCTTTGGGAGAAGTCATGTGACTGTGGTTCTAACCTTATTGGTTCTGGTGCAGAGAATCTCGATCAGCAAAGATTCATCAGTCCCAATGCCTTTCATGGCCTTCTGTAGCTGTTTGGCACTGTATTCACTTGGGAGATCCAGAAGGGCTAAGGCTGTCGTCTCAAAATTCCCACTGAGCTCACTCTTCAGCACATTTTCCAGGTCCTACAAGAACATACGAGATCAATGTAAGAGGGGGATATTCATCCACTTTCCTTTTAGTGTTCTGCTTTAAATATTGAATGACAAGAAGATCAGGTGGCCTCAAGGTCTACAAGCAATCTTTCATGGATACATGGAGCAAAACCCAAAGAAGTATGTCACAAGCATGAAAACTATTGATCTTCATAGGATCATAGGTATAAAGCCAGCATGGACAATATTGTCCTTTTACAGACTGAGGCCCCAAAAGTTCAAGTGATTTGCCCAAGGCCATGCAGGTAATAAGCATCAGAGGCAGGATTTGAATCCAAGCCCTTCGAACCCAGAGGCAAGTGTTTATCTGGAAGAAGGGTTATCTGGAGAGAGTCTAAGTGAATTTTCACAAGGTCTCCCAATTAATTAAAAAAGAGGCAGGGTTAGAACCTACATCGTCTGACCAAGTCCAAGGCTATTTTCATTCCACCACATTTACTCTTTAAATGACTCTAATACAAAGTTTAAAAAAGAGCATGAAAGTGAAATGCGAGATAAAAATGAAGTTCTCCAGGAGTTCAAAGAAACAAGAGATTATCTTGGCCTCTAGCAGGAGTGGTGTTTGTGGAGGGGGTGTTCAGAGAAGACTTTGTGAAGTAGGTGGGGTCTGAGCTGAACCTTGAAGATGAGTATGAATTGATTGCCAGAAGTTAGGGGTTGAGAAGGGAAAGATATTCCAGGCAGAGGAACAAGTGGAAGCCCGGAAATCAAGGCAAGAAAGCACAAGGATTGTTCTGGTAAAGGTGAGTCATTTGGTTTGGTTGGAATATAGGAAAGTCAAAGATAAAGAAGGTGCAGGTTAAGGGCAGCTAGGTGACGCAGTGGATAGAACACCAGCCCTGGATTCAGGAGGACCTGAGTTCAAATCCAACCTCAGACACATAACACTTAGTAGCTATGTGACCCTGGGCAACTCACTTAACCCCATTGCCTAACCACAAAAAAAAAAAAAGAAGAAGGTACAGGTTGGGGTCAAATCATAGATGGCTTTGAACATCATGAGAAGTAACTCCTGGAGAAAAGTAAAGGAGAAAATAAGTAAAGGAGAAAGCAGAAAATAATAGAGCAGACATAAGAACTAACAAACCCACCGAACTCTGGGACCCTTTAGTGTAGGGGCAAAGAGTCTCGCACACTTCCATAGTTCTTGAGGGTATCACTTTCTTATGGTACCATACCATCCCACACCATAATAATAGTTCATATTTATATAGCCCTCTCTCTTTTTGTCAGATTCCTACCTTAAAATTCCAACTCAAATGCCAACTGTGAGGCATTATAGTGGAAAAAATACTAAATCTGACGTCAGAGGAGAATGAGTAGATTCAAAAATATGAAGCTCCATGTACAGAAATTGGTCCATTTGCAAATCACTGATCCATAAGCAAATTGACAGATGGAACTTGCTATATTTTAAAGAAAAATAAAGCCTCTATTTCAGGCTTTGTAAAAATATAGTCAATATTTAAAAAACCTTAAAGGAGTTTAAGAACATTCAAGTCCAAAATGACAGCAATAACAAGTTACTAAAATAATCTAACAGTTTTGAGAAATCAATAAAATGTGTATGAAAAATAGTTTCATTATTTTTGAATATTCTGAATAAGGAAGAGTAGGAAAATGTAAGGCCCAAATGGATGCCAAAGAACAATAACAAATGCTCATTAAGCTTATACTATGTTCAGTTTTAAGGAAGATAAAAAAAAATTAGATAAAACAGCCCATGCTTTGTTGGAAATGAGTCTAATAAGAAGAGTGTGAGTGTGAGAGTTTGTGTGACTGCCATATATATATAATGCCATACATCTTGAGAGTACCTTGCCATACTTGGACTTGTATTTCTCCTTTATCTGCTGTCTCTGGGCTGCTGTTCTGCTTGACAAGACTTCAATGATGGCAGCTTCATCAGTTCCTAAGATACAAAGGAGAGAAAATAAGCCTAATTGGACAAGAAAGGGACTTTATTTTGTCCAAGCAGGGGAAAATCAGCCTAAACTGCTTCTTAGCAGGTTACACCTTCGAAGTCAAATGTGCAGTAGAGCCCAGATTGAACCCAAAACTGCTTTCCTGTAGTTGACATGCATTGACCCAAAAATTGCATTATAGATACAGAGATCTATTCCTTCAATAGATATTTATTGCACATCTTGTCTGTGTGAATCCCCTGCTGGATAGGTACTACAGGGGATGTGAGATGAATAAGAGAAGCGGTAGTAGAATACACTAGACTAGATATCAGGAAACCTGGATTGAAATCCTATCTTACTCAATTAGTTAATTGGTCTCTTCACATTTCTGGACCACAGTTTCCTTGTCTTTGATATGAGGGAGTTGGACCCCCAGACCACTTCCATCTCTAATGGAATATTATTGTCATTATTTGGTAGATGAGTAAACTGAGGTGAAATGATATACTTAGGGTAATATAACTAGGAAGTGTCAGGGCCAGGGCTTGAAACCAGGTTTCTTATCTCTAAGTCAAGGATTCTTTCAATTCCATCATTTTGCTTTTCTCAGTTCTAAGATGCTATGCTCAAGACATAGGCACTAACCAACCAGTTGCCATATCTTATCTTTTATACCTCCACCATATTTTTCACATCTTTCACCTCCTTTTGTGTTATCACTGACACCGTTCTCGGTTAGACTCTCATCGCTTCTCACCTAGATTAGCCTTCTGATTGGTGTCTGTCTCCAGTGTCTCCCTTCTACAATTCATCCTTTACGCTGATGTTAAGGTAATCATCTTGTCATTGATCTAATCATATTCTTTTCCTACTCAAAAACTTCCAATGGCTTCCCATTACCTGATAGTCAAAGCCTTCCATGGTCTGGCTCCAATTTTCCTTTCCAACTTTATTTCATACCATTTCCGTTAATGTATTCTATTTTCCAGATAAAGTGGACTACTCGCTATTCCCCATACCCCTTCTGCTCTTTCCCATCTACCATGCATTTGTGTATGCAAAGAAAGGACCAGAGTCTAAGAAATAGAGTGCTGGACTTGGAATCAGGAAGACCGAAGTTCAAATCCTGCCTCAGCTGTGCTACCCTGGGCAATTTGCTTAACCTCTCAGCTCCGGTTTTTTCATCTGTAAAATGAGAATAGCAAAAGTCAGTCAATAAACATGTATTAATCATCTACAATGTGCCAGTCACTGGGGTAAAAAAAAAAAGAAGCCCTCAAGGAGCTCATAAACTAATGGGAGAGACAACAAGCAGTAAAATATGTACAAAAAGGCCATATACAAGATAAATGGAAATCATTCAAAGGGGGAAAAACCATTCTTTAATCTGACAGACACAATAGAGTAAGAAACAAAACTTTGCTAGGAAATTATTAGGGGAAGGACAATCCATCACAAGAAGGCACAAAGCTCAAGATGGTCAAGGTTTTGGAGACAAGAAACATATGTGTGTGTGTATATGTATATGATATATACACATAAGTATATACACACATATATAATGTACATCATATATAATATATGCATACATACACACATATTTGTTTGTTTTGACCCTATGCAATTAAGAGGAGAGTTTTGTTCCTTCCTGGGATGGGAAGGCTGGTGAAATTTGCAAGACTGGAATAGGTGGCCAGGCTGGAATAGGTGGGAGCAAAACGAGTAGGGGGTGGTTATCCCAAGAATGATATGGTGTGGACCTGTAGGAAACCCTCAAGGTGCACATTCTGGGGTTAGCCATGAATGCTGTTCCCTTTTTGATCAGATCCTTCTTTATCAGTATTTCTGTAGATCTCTCATGGTAGTGATGGGATTGCTGGGCATATTTAATGGATTATGGGCCTTAAAACCAAAGTGGATCTTAGAGTTCAAACCCTTATTTTAGAGATTGGGTGCACAGACTTAGAGACAGTAAGTGACCTGTTCTAGCAGAGCTAAGATTCAAACCCCAGCCCTCTGACAGCAAAACCAGTGGCCCCCTAATGACAACATGGTAGTCCTCTGGTCATAGTGCCACTGTCCTAATAGGAAATTCTGATCGTACAGTTAGTCCCATACAAGAGTAGCCTGGGGAAATGATGCCGTAGCTCAGATCAATCAGATAGATGAAGAAAGAATGTGGCCCATGAATATACATTAAAAAAAAAACAATACCACATTTTCCAGAATTTCCTTCTTGAAGATCAATAACAATTTTTTTCTAAAAATAGCAAACCTGCCTAGAAATGCCTTAGCAATTGCTTGCAGAGAGGCTGGAAACTGAATTAGGTGCCCTCTTAAACTTCATATGGTGCTTCTGATTTCCCCAAAAGAGATGTTTCTACTTCCCAGGCAAGAGGATGATTTATTAAACAGTGACCTCATTTTACATTTCACGATGTATGTGTCATGCATAAGCAGTCCTTGCCTTGGAACAGTTTCCTATAAACATTTACAATGATTTGAGGTTCTGTGACCAGTCACCAGCCAGTGGTTCTTGGAAATTAAAAAAAGGAAAACCCCAAATCTTGACTGGACATTGAGGAATAATGACATAGTATGGCTAAAACTGAAGTGATGATTAACTCCTTGAACTGCCAGAGGGCTCTGCTCACTTTTAGCCCTGAGAAGTTCACTAGGGAAAAAAATTGAGAAAGGACAGGGAGGAAATTGGCCAACTCTTCAATGGCATGGAGGTCATTGGGTTTGAAGAAACCGAAAGGGATCAATGTGTCCCTGAGACCACTGAAATCAACTGTGGTTGCTAAAAATTGTGGTTAGCCACAAACAATTACATTCTGTTCAGCTCGACTTACAGTTCAAGCCTCAATCCTGGATGGACAACAAAATAGCACATCCTGTTTCTATTCCCAAACCACCACTGACTACCTTAAGCTTTGGGGCCTTTAGCTTCCCCTTCTGTAAAATGGGGATACTGGCAAGGTGAGTGAAATAATATGTGGGAAACACTTGAGCTTTTTATAATATTAATTTTGTACATATACATATATAGATGTATAGGTTCAAAATCTCTTTCTCCCTCTCTCCATTTATCATCTTTCTATCTGTCTATCTAGCTCTCTAGCTATAAAAAAAATCAGGAACTCTTTATAATAATAATTTATACATTCATGAGATAGACATGAAAAATATCTGGAGCTCCTTATAATATTAACTTTATACAGTCATATTTGTGCATAGATATATAGGCCCAGAATATCTATCTATCTATCTATGTATCTATGTATCTATCTATCTATCTACCTTCATTTCTTTCTTTTTCTTTCTGTCTAAATCTCTAGCTCTAGAGGTATACCTGGAACTTTATAATAATTTCATACATTTATGAGAAATACATGAAAAATACTTAGAGCTCCTTATAATATTAATTTTATATGGTTACATTTATGAATAGATATATGGGTCCAGAATGTCTGTCTCTCTCAGATGATACATGAGAAACACTAGGTGGTGTAGTGGATAGAACATTGGGCCTGGAGTCAAGAAGGCTTCAGTTCAACTCCTGCCTGTGTGATCCTGGGCAAGTCACTTAATCTTTGCCTCGGTTTCCATCTTTGTAAAATAGGAATAATAGCAGCACACAATAATCTTGCAGAGTTATTGAGAGGATTAAATGAGATAATTGTAAAGGGCTTGGCACAGTGCCTAGCACATAGTAAGTGCTAAATAAATGTTAGTTATATTATTGTTGTTATTGTTATAGTAATAATTTTGTACACACACAGATTAATCAAACCTATAATTTCATCAATGTGGAGAATTTCCAGTGTGGCAACTCACTCCTTGGATGCAGATCTGTGATTAGTCTGTAATTTTGATTTGTCAGCGGTCTTCTTGGGCGCCGAGACCTTAAGTGAGGTCGTGTTTGTTGTTCCATAGCCAGCATGTGATGTTACTCCTTCTAATAATAACATCTTGTATTTGCATTATACTTAACAAAGCCCTTTGCACCCATGATCTCATTGGGGTCTCAAGACAACTCTAAGAGAAATTCCTAGTATAAGTCTCATTCATTATTGTTATTTTATAAATGGGAAAAAAAAGGTTAAGTAGTTTGCCCACAGCTAATGAGAGAAAGAACAGGGATTCTTGACCAAATCTGGTGCTGTCCATAGTGCACCTCCTGTACCTTGCTTCTTGCTTCTTGGTTTGTCCTTAATAAAGGATACTAAGCATTGATAGTATGTGTGTTTCCCAAACCCTTCATGGTAGGGTTGGTTTTGGGATACTGGATTTGTGAAACAGAACTTTTTTTTTTTTTTTTTAACACAGATGAGGGTAGATGACCTAGGGATTTGTAATGGGGACTGTGGTGAACAGTCAGATAAAGGGCATGTGACCTGGCAGGTCTTACTGTGTAGAAAACCTCTGTTTACTATGAAAGACTTTAGAACTCTTATCAAAGCAATGACAAGCCACAATTCCAAAAGACTGAAGATGAAGCATGCTATCTACCTCCCAAAAGAGAAGGGATGAACTCAGGGTAGAGAATGAGACATATTTTTTGGATGTGGCCAATGAGAGGAATTTTCTTTGCTCAACTATGTATATTTATTACAAGGGTTTTTTCCTTTTTGATTTGATGTGGGGAGGGGGAAGGGGAAGAAACTACTTATTAATTGAAAATAATAATAACTTTTAATTTTAGTAATCTCTGTTAAAATTCATGCCTGGGAGGTTCATCACATTTATTATTGTTACATCATTTTAAGTTTAGGTCACATGATTTAGAAGGGACTTAGGGATCACCTAGTCCAACACCCTCATTTTACATGAGGGTGAATGACTTACCCAAGGTCACAGAGGGCCTATGGACCCTAGATTCAGGATTTGAACCCAGATTTCCTTCAAGTTCTGTGGATTTCCACTATACCATGCTACCTTTTAATGTGCTAATACTATGAGCATATTAGTCAGTCAGTCAATCAAAAAGCATTTATTAAACACTTAGTGTTTGCCAGGTACTGTGCTCTGAGGATGCAAAGAAAGGCATAAACCAGTTTCTGCTGATGCTTTATATAAGTTTGCCACCTAGAGGCAGTTAAGTGATCAGGGACAGTAGTATCGGACTCAAACACAAATGTGGGCCACTAAACTGTACAAAAGGATCCCTGTGGGTCACATATTGACTTACTTTTAAAATGTAACAATATTTGTGTTTTTATTGTGTTTTATTTATTGTATTAACTATTTCCCAATTACATTTTAATCTTGTTCCAGTCTCATTTGGGAGTACCGTGGACTGCATGTTTGACACTTCTGGTTTACTGGATAGAGAGAGGAAACTGCAGTCAGGAAGACTTGATTTAAAATCCAGCTTCAGACATTTATTATATTGTGAATCTGGGGAGTCACTTAGCCTGTTTCCTCAGCTGTAAAATGGGGATAATAATAGCACCTACCTCTCAAGTGGGGCAGCGAGGTGATACAGTGAATAGTCTCAGGCCTGGAGTCAGGAAGACTCACCTTCTTGAATTCAAATCTGGCCTTAGACACTTACTAGCTGTGTGACCTTGGGCAAGTCACTTAGCCCTGTTTGCCTCAGTTTTCTCATCTGTAAAATGAGCTGGAAAAGGAAATGGTACACCCCTCTAGTATCTTTGCCAAGAAAAACCCCAAATGGGTCACAAAGAGTCAGACATGACTGAACCACAACAGTCTCTCAGGGGTGTTATGAGGATAAATGAGATCATATTTGTAAAATGCTTTGCAAATTTTAAAGTAGTATAAAAATGTTAATTATTATTGTTATAGTGTTAATTGTTGTCATGTTAATAATGACAATAATAATAATCATTGTTATTTACCATGACCTAGAAATAAGTAAGACTGAAGGAATAGGGCACAGGACAGAAGAACATGGGAAGAATCCAGAGTATGAAGGTCAAATGTTGGGGTGGTGTCTTAAGACAATACTGGAGCTTGAAAGTAGGGGATGCTCAATGGCTGAGAGGAGGAGGGTGATGGAATGGGGTACTGGGAGGTATTATAGACACATTTTATCTTTTAAAATTGTGACTTGACCGGTCTGGTGACATAGCTTTGTCCCCTAGGTAAAGCCTGAGCACAGGGGGTCTACAGCTCCAATAGCTGGATGCTGGGACAGATCTAATCATTCTCAGCAGCCTGGAGGGGACTCTGGCTCACAGGCTGGTTTCTACCTCTACTTAAAAGTGAAACAACACAGGGAAGCAGGATCCTACAGATAGCTGACAGTGACCTGAATGAGGCGGAAGTGGGTTGAGTGTACCTACAAGCCACCACAGCTGTTAGAAGCTGGATTTCACATCCTGAGCTTGACCAAAGGGAACAGCCCAAGGAAGGAAGTGGTTTATCTGAAAGCCTAGGTCTCCAAGGGACAGGATGTTTGTGGCTCTGATATTTCACTTAGAAGGCAGCCTGATTGAACAGGTGGTCCCTCCCATCAGCCCTGGCAGGCTGCTTACAGCTGCCCCTAGGGCTCCTGCAGAGGAAACCTATCACATGATGTCTAGACTCCTGGATGTTGCATGGTACAATGGTGGAAGAGGTCAGTGTGGGCGTGGGAATGTGTTAGCCATGGTAGATGACAAAGCCTTATTTGTTGGGAATTGCTATCATATTTATTTATTTCCATTCACTATGTGCCCTGAAATGGATGGATTTTGTGCCAGGCACTGATGGGAATATGATCATAGATATTTGAGTTTTCCATTTTCCTGCATTTCCTTTGGGATCTAGCCTCAGTACTGGGTCAAGAACATTTCACTCCACTAGGCTCAGAGATGCCTTTGTATGATATCAGGGCAATCCCGAGGGTCTGGGGGATGAGGAAGGAATCCTCCATTGTTAGAGGTAACACAATTAATCCCAGAAAGGGAGAAAGGGTTTGCTACACTAAAACAAACAAACAAATAAGCGATATATGGATAGCTCAGATTTATGTAATAGTTTAAGCTAGGGGATCTTAAATTGACCTTGTTTTTTTTTTAAACATTAAGACAATTGTATTTCAATATAATTGGTATTCTTTGTAATCCTCTGAATTTTATTTTAGGCATTTAAAAACAGTATTCTGAGAAGGGAGCCATAGGTGCCCCAGACTGCCAAAAGAGTCCCTGACACAACAGAGTTAAGGACCCCTGTCTTAAGTTCTACGCAACAACTCAATGAGGTAAGTAATCTGAGTATTATTATACCCATTTTCAGATGGTTATGCCCATATTCAGATAGTCTTATAGATAACATATTATATGCAACACACATGTAATATAGTATCACACACATAAAATGTGTTATATAAGTGTAATACATGCTGTCATGCATGTAACATGTTATACTTATATAACACATATGTAACACAATAATATGTAGCCTATTGTATGACAGTGATATGGTATATTAATATGTGGTGCATGCAATCTATTAATGTATTATATAGAACATATATAATATATAAGTATACATTATATTATATGTGTTCAGTTATACCTAATTCAGCTTCAGAATGGTAAAGTGCCCAGGCTGATCTAGCTGGTAAGTGCCAGAATCCAGACTTCTTGAGTCCCAGACTGAGTTTACTATACCAGGTTGTGGGCATGTGTAAATAATGAGCATGAATGTTGCCCATTTGTGTTTTTGTTTCTCTTTCAAGTTTTCTCTTGCCATACATTTTAACTTAGTATCACAGGATTTAGAAGGAAAGAAACAAGCATTTATTAAACCCCTATTAAGTGTTAGGCACTGTGATAAGGGCTTTACAAATATCATCTCATTTGCTTTTCATAACAACTTTGGGAAGTAGGTGCTATTATTATCCCCATTTTATAATTGAGGAAACTGAGGCAGGGAGCAGTAAACTTTTCAGGTTCACACAGGTGGTTAAATGTTTGAAGTGAAATTTGAATTTAGGTCTTCCTAACTCTAAAACTAGTCCCACCTAACTGGCTCTAGCAAACACCTTAGAGAACTTGAGAGTTGGAAGGGACCTTAGAGAATATCTATAATAAATTTCAGAGAAGGAAACCAAGGTCCAGAGAAGGGAAGAGATTTGTCTGAGGCCATTCATATTGCAAGTATCAGAGGAGAAATCTGAGCTCAAGTTCTCTGATAAACACTAATGTGGTACTGGCTCCATTCCCCACCTCCTTCTCACGGGCACCCACACAATGAGATTTGTTCTAGGCCTTGATCCTTCTAGGAATGGCCCTGGGGCTTCTCAGCTTCTTAGGAACAGTCTGCCTACCCAGAAAAAGAAAATCTGGTCCAAGGAGAGATTTCATTACTTTAGTGTATCCCAAAATGAAATGCAACTTCACTACTGACTTCCCTGACTGCCTTTAAGTCCCAACTAAAATCCCACCTCCTATAGGAAGCCTTCCCTAGCCCCTCTTAACTCCAGTGCTTTCCTCCTGTTAATTATTTCCTATTTATCCTTTATATAGCTTGTTTCTATACATTTACTTGCATGTTCTTTTCCCCTCCCCCTCCCATTAGATTGTAAGGTCCTTGAGGGCAGGGATTGTCTTTTGCCTCTTTTTGTATGCCCGATGTTTAGCACAATGCCTGGTACCTAGTAAGTACTTAATAAATGTTTATTGAGTTAAATTGAATTGAATATATGGCTTAGCTTTCACAGTCTGACAAATTCCTTCACTACTTTCCAGATGTGCAACCTTGGCTGAATTCCTTAACCTCTCTGATTCTCAGTTTTCTCATCTGTAAAGGGAGCCTAATAGCTAATATTTGCACTGCCTACCTGGGTCATTGCAAGGAGGTAAGGGCTTTGTCAATTCCTGGAGCCCTGAATACATGTGATCTGTTTTTGGTGTGTGACCTCTAGGGAAGACAACAATCTTGGCTCGAAAGAAATGACCTCCAAGTGAGATATTTTAGCTTCATGAGCTAAGGAGAGAATAGAGGCTAAATCATGGGGAATTCCTTCAAAATTGAAATGAACAAGCATAAAGTGGCTTTCATACCCATCCTTTTGCAGGCCTTGTACAGCCTTTTGGCATCTTGAGCAACATCAAAGCCTTGGTGACTTGAAGAAGTGGTCTGAAAAAATAAGGAAAAAGAGTAAGTACAAAATATAGTCCTTAACTTTGTATGAACTGCTAAAACTGGGCACCCGCTGAAAAGCGATCAGGCAGCCAGCCTGAGGAGCAGCTGCTTTTGAAGTCAGGGACCCACTAAATAAGTTATGTAAGTCTGTTAACCTCTCTGGGTCTCAGTTTCTTCATCTGTAAAGTAGGAGGGTTGGACCAGATGACTTCAAAGGTCCCTTCTAGTGCTAAATCTATGATTCTATTTATAGAGCATTTCAAGTCCTGACATACCACAATTATTCTTATTGTACAGGCAGGGAAACTGAGATTAGGAGATTAGGCAAGATTGCCCAAAAACACAAAGTGCTTAAGTGGGAAAACCCCCACTTGAAACCAGGTGTCCTGACTTTAAGTTGAACAATCAGAATCACAGAATTTCAGAGTTATAGGAGACTACATGCCCCACCCCCTCCAGAATCCCATTTACAACATACCTAAGCATTGGTCATGTAACCTTTGCTTGAAGACCACCAGTGACAGGGAACCCAGAGCTTCCCAAATCAGCTTTTCCAACACTGACCTAGTTCTATTTATTAGAAATTTTTTTTCCTTGACATTAAGCTCAAATTTGCTTCCTTGCTTTTTCCACCCTCAGACTTCCCTTAAGATGCCAAAGAACAAGTCTACCATGAAAGCCTTCCACTTGAGAGCCCTTTGCATACTCCAAGAGCATCCCCCTCCTTTTTCTCTCAGTCTCCTCTTCTCCATGGTAAACATCTTCACTTCCTTCAGCTTATCTTCATATGACAGAAACTCAAGACCCTTCATTATTTTGCTTGCCCTTCCCTGGACACTAATCAACTTACCAATGTTGGTAAGTTCTTCTTCTAAACTGTAGTGTCTAGAACTGAACATGATGCTCTGAGTGTGGTCTGATGAGGACAGAGTATAGTGGGACCATCACCTCCTTATTTCTGGAAGTTGTACCTCTCTTAACAAGCCCAAGACCACACGTGTTTTTGTTTTTGTTCTTTTTGCCTGCTTTGTCTCAAAGTCAATTTACACTGATTGAGTTTACAGTCTACTAAGAGCCCCAGATTGCTTTCCACTTTGGTCCACTGCTTCACACCTGAGGTCTCTCAACCACAATTAAAGTGTCCAAGAACAAGTCATCTTTGTCTCCGTGCCTTGAACTCTATAATTTAGTGACATTGACTTCCTTGACGTTCCTTGAACTGAGCTCTCAGTTTCCTCATCTGTAAAATAGAGACAATAATGCCAGCTCTGCCTAACCCACAGGATTTTGGAAAGGAGGTATGTAAACTATTCGGTAAAATGTAGGTATTCTATAAATGTCAGCTATTATTATTGGCTGTTTGCCAAGAAATCTTTAAAATTATTATTGCTATCCCCATTGTACAGGTAAGAAAACCGAGAGTCAGAGACGTTAAGTTTAGTGATTACACTTGGACTCTGAAACACAGTGGGCTTGCCTTAATGTAGAGGCAGAAGAAGCAAGTACCTATAGTCTGCGCTTTATGAGCTTCCCTGGATGGTCCCAGGAGGAGGGAATAGTAGGGTTTAGTTAGTAGAAAAAAACAGTAGGCAGAATCAGAACACTCGGATTTAAGTTCATGACCCAATATTCACCAGTGATGTGTGACTTTCTCCTCTGACACCTAATACTGAGGAGGGATAAGGCTAGATTTGAGATCTGAGCCCTGCATGTAAGAAGATATTTGTGGGGGTGGATAGAAGGAGTGTGCCCAAAGGGCTAGAAATCACAGTGGACTTGCCAGCCAGAAACAGGAAAGCAAGGACAAGAGGGAGGAATGGTGGGCATAGATGAAGTCTCTCCAGCTACAAAAGGCCAGATTCTATACACTTCAGCCAATGAACGGGCTGAGTCAGGAAGCAGTCTGAGAGGTCAGATCCGGACACAGTAGAACAGTCAGCAGTGGGGATGATGGGAGAGAAGCTTAAGGAAGAACTAGCATCCTGGATCCTGAGTTCACTAATTGATTGGATATTAACCCTTTGGGAAATAAGAGAATGGAAAAAAAAATTGAAGACTGCTTATTAGATCCATGGGAAAGGCCTCAGTCTAGGCTCTTGAACTGTATCTGTGAACTGGGGAGTGGGGGTTGGGGTAGGGGTGTGCTGATAAATGTTTAACAACTAGCTCTCTGAAAAAAATGTATACAGGACAAACTTTTAAGTTCAATATGCATTATTAACATTTTGTCAATCACTTTCTTAAGTCTAGATAATCAATAATACCATTCTTTGATTTGTAACCTTTGCCAATTTCACATGTAAATATTCACAGTAGAGGCAGCTAATAGCTCAGAGGATAAAGTACTGGGTTTGGAGTTGGGAAGACCTGAGTTCAAATCCAGCTTCAGACACTTCCTAGCTGTGTGACCCTGAAGTAACTTAACCTCTGATTGCCTGACAAAATAGATCTACTGGATCCACTGGAGAAGGAAATGGCAAATTGCTCCAGGACCTTTGCCAAGAAAATCCTAAATGGGGTCACAAAGGGTCACAAATGACTGAAACTACTAGACAACAAATGCTCAGAATCAGTTTGAGCTGGCTCTAGCACAACCTCTGGTTTAGGGTGTTCCTACAGATTAATTTTGGGCTGCTTAGGTTTGGAAGACAAAGTGCATGTGGTATTCATGTACTATATTTCCATTCTGGAGGAGTATAGCTGTTTTAATAAATTTGATTTTATTCCATATGTTTCTCTGAGTATGAGTAAAGAACTCTATATACTCAGCCAGGCTTAGGTTATTGACTCCAGTAAGCTATGCTAGTGACTGAATGTAAATTCAGAAGGAATAGAACATTTTCAATGGGGAAGAAGGTAGGGAAGAGGAGTTTAATTGAATAAATTCACTCAAACTATACTCTTTAGACTAACAAGATGAGCACATCTACCCACAAAATGAGTAGTGCATACAGAAAGAAAGGAGTTAAGTGATAGAGGGATCCAGCTTTGTGAGAACCATAGAGAGTCTGGCTGTCCCTTTGAGCACTTCCTAGCACTGAGTGGCCCTCATGATGCCGGAGTGAGGGTAGAACTGCCAGTACCTGGTCCTCATTGTTGAATCTGATCAGTTAAGTGGTCCTCAGCACCCTTTGTAGTTAAATGTATAACCATGGACTAACTAATTAATCTCTTCTTCCCAGGGTTTTTGTTATTGAAAAGAAAAAAGATAGTAAACTCTAAGGGGCTATAGAAATGTGAGCCACTATGACAAAGAGATACCACCTCCATGTGCTTCATTCTATCTCTGATACTTGAAGATCCATTGGTGGAATGACTCACATTAAAGTTTGAGTTCTTGTTAAGGCAAATGGTCTTGGGAAAGGTCATGTTTTAATCCATTATTGGCCACCATACCTTATTCCATTCTGTGAATGAGTTTTCCAAGGAGGAAATTTTGATTAGGAGGAGAGAAGGGAACATGATGTACCATGCACCCAAGAGGAATGAGACATCACCATTGTGTAGGAAATCTGTGACTGCTGAAGTGAAATTTCACCTACTTCATGATTATGCCTATGCCCTATTAAGGCATCTGAATTCCTGAACAGCATGAAAACAAGTCTGGTTATGGTGGGAGAACAGTTCTGCACTGACTCAAAGCTAGAACTACTCTTTCCTCAGGTTTATGTCAAATAATTTGATTCAACAAACACTTTCAAAATGCTAACTACGTATAAGGTACTGGGCTAAGTACTGGGAATAGCAAACTTTTAAAATGACCTAACATGCCTTCAAGGAGATTATATTTTACTGGAAGAAGAAGGGGAAATAGGGCATGTAGACATTTCAGTATGATACAAAGTTGGTATAATGGGAACAAAGGAAACAGTGAGGTAAAAAGCTGAGGGGAAATAAATGTGAGTCAGTTTAGGGTCGATGTCAACTGAAGAGATCAGAGAAGAAGGTGGTACCCATTCAAGCTCTAATTTTGAAGGGTGGAGATGAAGAGAGTGAATTCCAGACATGGGGGAATGGAGGTCAAGATTGGAGAATTGCTAGTGGTGCATGCCAGCCAGAATGCAGAGTGAGTGAAGGGGAGTATTGTGAAATTAGGGTAGAATTTTTAAAAAATAATAATTTTCAAAACCAAACTTGGCTATTGCCATGGCGGTCAATGCCTTCACGTGTCCAACCTTTCATGTTTCAGTGGCTGGTCCCATGTCATACAATAAGCTAGTGAGAGAACCAGAATTTTAATTCAGGCAGTTACTACTCTTAGGCTCAGAGTTCCTTTGCTTCTGTCTGGACAGATAAAGGATGGCCGTTGTCTCAGCATTGCTTGCTCACATAAGGTCAGAGGTACATAGTAGTTAGAGCTGAAGGGGACCCCAGAGATCATCTGGTTCAGCTTCTTCATTTTACAGAGGAAGAAAATGAAACTCAGAGAAGGGAAGACTCTTGAAGAAGTTCACATAGGTAATTAGTAGTTCATCTGGGACTAGCAGCCTGGCACTGTAGAAAGAGCACTCACTGTATTTAGAGTCAGAAATCCTGGGTTAAAAATTTGGCTCTTTTGTGCAACCTTTAGAGAGTTATTTTCCCTTTCTTAACCTCAGTTTCCTTACTTGTAAAATGCTAAGGTTGGATCAGATTATTTTTAAGGTCCCCTTCAGCTTTAAATCTATGATTCTAGTACAGAATATGCCTGGTTTCCTCAGGCATACCCTAATGACTAATTTTAAAGATTTTAGTTAAATTTTAGTCTCTTTAGTTTGTTTTATGAATAAAATAGTGTTCTTTATGATTGAATGTTCGATAAATATTTCCCTTTAAAAAAACAAACAGAAGTCCCTTAGTGCACACTTTCATGAAATGTGCTGTGTATGCCTATGAATTCTAGACTAATGTACTTTCCATTGTACCATATTTCTGTAACCCTGGCTTCAAACCTGAAATATTTTCATGAAGCTTTCTTTATTCATCAACAGAATGAGGACTCAACACTATGTACCTGCTTGAGGGAAGAGAGAATTTCTTTCTACTTGCTTGGAGATAAGACATGGTTGAGACGCTCTTTGGAGAGAAAGCTAGAGGAAAAATGAACAGACTTTGGAAGGCAGACATGTAGGAGAGAGCTGATTCTTCAACATGTCCCTGATTTGCAGCTTTCCTCTTAAGTGAGATTGAGGCCTCACTCTCTCTCTCAGTTGCACTGAGATATGTCACTTGCAGTGGGAGAACTCATTCACTTTGTATGTTATCTAGTATATTCTAATCTCTATAACTTCTCTAATTTCTATTTGCTATCTGCTTGAATGTTTGCTGTTCACTGCTTGTAATGGTCTTTTGTGTAACTAGCATTTGGTGGGGAAAGGTCAAGCTTTTTTGTAAGTGTGAAGCATCTCTTCCATTTTAGGGAATAATAACCAAGAAAGTGCCTTAAATCTAAGAAAAAAAATTCCCTCTACTAGCAATATTTAATGGAAGGGGGCAGATAGATATAATTCTAGTCTCAAAGTCTCCCATTGGAGGGAGCTTGAGATTCTCAAGATATCTATCAAAGCCTCCTAAGAGCCACATTTAGACAAACCCATGGGGACATTCAAATAACATTCTTGGGCAACTCACACCACCCTACAATATTTCCTCAGAGGTTTCCTCACTCCTCTGCTCAGATGAGTCCCTTTAGACTTGAACATACTCCCTACACTAGGTCCACTCAGCTGTGATATAAAGAGCATATGTGTTAATCAATAGCCATGGTTCCAAAGGGCTGATGATAAAGTATGCCACCCATCCTTGACAGCAATGGATTCAAGGTATAAAATGAGGCATGCATTTTTGGACACAATCAGTGTAGGGATTTGTTTTACTTTGGAAAATTTAGGTGAGTTGCCCAGGGTTACAAAGCAAGTAAGTTTCAGTGCACACACTTGAACCCAGGTCTCTGAGTTCTTTAATCTAAGCACTTAGAATCACAGAATGTCAGACTTGAAGGGGACTACATACCCCCAAAAGAATCTTCTCTCCAACATATCTAAGTAATGATTATGCAAGCTTTGCTTCTCCTGTGATGGGGAACTTAAGACCTCTTGAGAAAGCCCATTCCACCCAATTGTAGTTTTAATTGTTAGGAAGTTTTTTTTTAGTATCAAATTTAAATTTATCAAAAAAATTTAAATTTCTCTCAAAAGGGACAAATCCATCATGATAGCCACAGTACTATGCATATTTGTTACAAAGGTTTTGTTTTTCTTTTTTGTCAATTTGGAATGGGGAGTTAGGAGAGAGAGAAGGGAGCTCATGATAGGGTTGATAGAAAAAAAAAGAAAAGCAAGTCAGTGATGCATTAAAATATGCATAAGAAAGAACACAAGGAAGGACAGGAAGAAATATAGATAAGCAGGGCAACTTTGAAAGTTATATAGCACATTTATTATTTACTTGAAAAGAAAGCTGTATATGATAGAGATTAACAGTTTCATGTACAATTCTTTTTCTCTTCTCTACTTGGTATATGGAAAGGCTTATTTTATTTGATGCTTGTTAACTTCAGAGTTAAAAAGACAAGCATATCCTTGAACACATCCAATGCATAACCTCATCCATGTTTTAGCTTATGCTGCTTTCTGTTTATGAAATGACTTCACTCTTTCTCTTCATCACATGAAATCCTACTTATCCTTTAGACCTGACTTTGTCTCTGCCCTTATAGTGCTTATAGGGATAGGACATAAACACAGATAGTTATAAAGCACATGTAATCTACCTTTGCTGTGCCCCCTGGAATTTCTACAAAAACTTTGGATGTGGGAAGTGAGCTTTCATAGCTATGTAGAACACCTAGAATACTTATGGTTTTTGTGGTTTTGCACCATACCTAAAATGGTCTCCTAGAGAGGAGGAAGAGGCCATGATGGACAGATTCAGGGAACTCACCATGTAATGCTGACAGAGGGCCATGTCTGATGTGGAATGGGATGATGACTAGGAATAGAGGATTGTGGAAATGTTCATATCATAAGCTTAGGATGGAGGTAGACCTTCATTGCTGACTATATTCAGTTTGAGAGGAATGGAGATGGTGACCTGTGGCCCTTGGAATGGTAAGTGACCTAAGTCTGGCTAGCAAACTCCCTTCTGCCCCTTCTTTGTCCACCCAGGGAAAAGTAGTTTTGCCTGTAGTCACTCAACACCCTTAACTTTCTGCCCCTTATCCTCTTTGGTTGCTACATAGTCTCCAGTCGATGGGGCATAAGGGTTGGCATGGGGGAAGAGTTTGATTTCTCTAAATGTTTCACTTTTATGTCTATGTCATCTAAAATGTTTATATAAATCTTAATATTTATGGTCATTAACTCTTACCCAGCTTGGATGTTGTATGTCCAGTTTGAGAGAAGGAGAAGGAGAATCTTTCCTCAAAGAGGTGAGAAATCATTTTCCTCTCAGTGCAAACTAGAGACTGGGTGGGACTAGACAGACAGACAGACACACACACACACACAAAGATGGAGGGAGACAGTGACAGAGACACAAAGATGGAAGGAGGGAGAGAGAGAAAGAGTGAAAGAGAGAGAGGGAGGGAAGGGGAGAGAGAGAGAGAGA
>NW_020950062.1:0-171253 GCF_900497805.2 Vombatus ursinus | reverse complement strand
TGTGTGTGTGTGTGTGTGTGTGTGTGTGTGTGTGTGATGTATGTATGTATATATATCCCTAAACTCTGAATAGAGGGGAGAAAGCTACTATTTTAGCCTGAGAGGCTTTGAGTAATTAGTTCCAACTGAGCTTCCAATGAATAGGCACCAATTTTAGAAAGGCAGTGCTTGGAACAGTCAGCACTTGAGGCTAGAAGGCCCCTGGCCTTGCTCACAGGCTCCCTCTAGAGGTCAGATACACATTGTAGTGAGCAAATCAAAGTCCTAGATTAGCTTCAAGGGGGAAGGTTGTTATTGATGGGGAGGGGGATAGAGGCTAGAATCATAGAAAACTGTGTGAGAAGTGGCATTTTAGTGGTGACATGGCAGTCATCAAAAAAAAAGTTTATGGGATCTTAGGCTGCATTAATATAATTTCCAGAACAAGGGAGGTGATTATTTCACTCTATTCTGCTTTGGTCATACCATCTCTGTATTGTGTTCAGTTCAGGCTACTAGGTTTTAAGAGGGACACTGATAAATGAGGGTGCATACAGGAGAGGGCAGACAGAATAGCCAGGGAACTAAAAAAAATATTATATGAGGAACTCAGTATTTCCTAAAACAGCTACTTCCACTTTTGGACAATTAATCATTGTGAAGTTCTTCCTTATATTGATCCATAATCTGTCCCACTGTGACTTTCACCCATTGGCCCCTGTTCTCTGCTCTGGGATAACAATAAGTCTAATCTTTCTTCCACATGATAGCCTTTCAAATATCTGAAATAGTTATCTTATTTTGCCTAAGTATCTTTGAGATAAACCCACTGAATATATCCAGTTTATTTTCCTAAGGCCTCAGTTTTCATTGGTATTTCTATCTCAATTAGCTCATGTTTATGTAACACTCTCCTGTTTACAATAGACATTCTTTTTTTATAATCTGTTCATAAGCATTTACTTTATCTTTTAAATTTTTTAACACTGGTTTTTTAAAAAATTTGTTCCAAATTCTTTCCCTCCTTCCATCCCCTTCCCCTCTTGAGAAGGCAAGCAATTTGATATTATGCATTTGAGATTATATGTGTGAAGTCATGCAAAATATATTTCCATATTAGCCATGTTGCAAAAGAAAACACAGACCAAAAGAAAAAAATCCAAGAAAAATAAAGAAAAGTTTAAAAAATGCTTCAATTTGCTTTCAGACTCCATCAGTTCTTTCTTTGGAGGTGAATAACATTTTTCATTATAAATCCTTTGGGATTATCTTGGATCATTGTATACAATACACTTTCCTCAAAACATCCCTGTGAAGTAGGTAGAGCAAATGTTCTTATTCCCATTTTACAAATGAGGAAACTGAGGCTAGAATTTTGTGACATGGCCAAAGTAGAAAATTCAGGATTCAAACCCAAGTCTTTGGGTTTTAAAGCTAGTACTGTTTCCTCTAAGCTACCCTGTCTCTCAAGTGATCAATTTATCAATAGTTTACTGAACATCTAGTTTAGATGTTCTTAGCCTTTGTGTGTGTGTGTGTGTGTGTGTGTGTGTGTGTGTGTGTCCTGGACCCTTTTGGCAGTCTAGTGAAGCCTATGGATGCTTTCTCAGAATAATATTTTTAAATATACAAAATAAAACATATGAGATTACAAAGGAAATCAATTATATTGAAATATAATTATCAAAATATTTTTAAAAATACAAAATAATTTCACAAACCCCAGGTTAAGAAATCTTGAATTAGATTGAGAGATCTTAAAGATATTATTTTCTTAGATATGATAACTGACATTCCTCATTCCTTTTCCCCTCCTTAATTAGAATACTTGTTAGAAGTATGCATCAGAAACTTTACCATAAATCATCAGGGAAGTTTGGATCACATTCCCCCTTTTTACAAGAACTAGCATAAACCATCTTGATTTTCTTTCCCTTGTGAAGGAATTATAATACTTTTGAGAACATAATTCATTCTCGTTCCTTATAATAGCAAGATGTTGGCTTTCAGGATAATGAAACTATGTGATTTAACCAAAGGGGTGGAAAAAGAAGAAAAGAAGAAATTCATTTGGAATTTTCCTCTTTGTGTGGCTGGCATGGCATTCACAATGGATGTATTCACTAATGATACATAGTGTTTATTCAAGGAGTGTCTAATAGCTTGTTCCGATGAGCTTTGTAACAAACTTCTCTGGAATTTATACAGAATCAACATTCCATACCCATTGTTCATTGTGTAGAAAGGACAGGCAGCTGACTTTGAGACTTCAGCCCTTCTGTTTGCCAATCAATACCCTTCCCCCTTTTTTTTCCTTTTCCTTTTTTTTTTTTGCATAAAGACTCTAGGCTGAAATGTCAAACAATATGGGTTTGTAGAGCCAGGTACAATGCGGACAAGCATTGAGTACATAACTATAGCAACAGAGAAGTATGTATACACAAATTCACTTTTGCATTTATCGGTATATGCGAATATCCACTGAAATAAATGTAATATATGCACATACATGTGCATATATATGTGTACATATTATATATGCATATTTGCATATCTAGCTTATCATCCCTGTGGATATCTATGAGGCACTTGTAGATATCTATGGGTATACTGACAGTAAAATTTCTTGCAATTACTCTCAGAAGGCAAGCAAAATTTTATTATAAGTAACATTTTATGAGGTGTGAATTAAAATAGACAATATGTTCTCCTGGTATTGTTTGAGGGGAGGGGGCTCCATACCTGTGGTTTCATGACTAAAAGGAAACCACTAGCTTAGAAATTTGCCTAGGCACCTATGAAGAGTAGTGATAGAGGTGGACTTGGAATCAGAAATACTTAGGTTTAAATCCTGCTTTAGATGCTTATTAGCTATAGGACTCTGGGAAAGTCACTAAACCCTTCTGGCCTCAGTTTCCTCTTCTTATAAAATGAGGGGGAATTGGATTTGATGACCTCTAAGGTCCCTCCAAGCTCTAAATCTATAGTCTGCAACCCTATAACTTGTTCAGAGTGACACCATCAATATGTGTCAAAGGCAGATCTCAAACTAGGGTTTTCCTGATTCCAAGGTCAGCTCTTTCTTCACTATGCCATGCTCTGCTAATCTATGCCTTTGTTAAGTGCATTGCATTCTGGATGGAATCACTCTGCGTAATTTCAAATCCTGATGTCCATTTCTATTAATAGGTCACTTATACAGACTACCATTATTTCTCTTGTCTTAGGAATAATAAAGTTGTTTTTTCTAACTTTGTGGCCAAATTGATATGCCTAAAATATGAACTTGACCATGTTATTTCACTCAGAAATCGTCAGTGGTTTCCAATTTCTTCTAGGATAAAAGACAAAATAATTGGCCTGCCACTTAATTTTATTACTAATAATTCTATTAGAAATTTTTATTGGTATTTTATTAGCAACAATAATTAGTTAATAATGAATAATAACTAATAATAAGAGCTAGCATTTAGCTTTAAGGTTTACAAAGCACTTTACAAATTTTATCTCATTTGATTGTCACAGCAACCCTGGGAGATAGGTGCTATTATTACCCCCATTTTACAGATGGGGAAACTGAGGAGACAGAGGCTAGGTGACTTGCCCATTGATATTGTAAGTGTCTGATGCTGGATTTGAACTCAGGTCTTTCTCATTCTAGGTGTAACTCTCCATCCACTGTGCCACTTAATGAACTCTAGAGGAACGGTTCTAATTTACCTTTCTAGTCTTTTTTCCCCCATAGCAATCTCCTTCACCTACCCTCTATTCCAGTCAAATCAATTTGTTAGCTGTTCCCTACACATGATGTTCTACCTCTTGCCTCGATGTCTTTGCACATATGGTCCCCCATGTCTGGAATGTATTTGCCCCTCTGCCCCATAGAATTTCTAGCTTTCTTCCAAACACAACTTGCATGCCACCTCCTCCACAAGCCCTTCCTGATTACCTTCATTTCATCACTGCTTTCTCCTTCTTAAAGTTACTTTGATTTACCTTGTACATTCTCTGTACTCCTTATTGGTATACAGGTTGAATCTTCCCCAGTAGAATTCTTGGTTTTTTATTCCTTATACTTAAAACAGCACCTAGCCCATAGCAAGAGCTTTATGAATGTTTGTTGAATTGAGTTTGTGGATTGGAAGAGAATGAGACTGAAGTGTGTTTCTATGAAGCAGTGAAGGTATCATCCAAATGAAAAGACTGCTTGCTGTGAAAGTATCATGTAATCCACTATGTCAGCAGTAGAGGGGAAACTCAGCATCAATGTAATGAACACCCATGTCCTATTTTCAATGGTTGGCTTGTTACGTGTAGCAGAAGTCCCAGCCAAATCAATCAATCCCAACAAGTTTCTGGGAAATCTCCACTGGAAGGATGGCAGCAGAGGCTTACAGGAAGATCCTCTCTGGTGCACCGTCTAATCCTGGAGATGCAGTTTTTGTAGAATTATCTGGGGAATAGGGTTTGCGTGGAAGTGGGATGAAAGATGTAGCAGTGCTAGACAGTAAGACAATGCTAATGCATGAATGGTTTCTGAGCAAATAAAATCAGAAAATCTAACATGCAAATTAAACTGTTCCCACAGTTATTTTGGATGCTTGTGTCTAAGTGTTAAAGGTGCTAGTTCATAGAATATGAGCCTGATGGGGACTTTAGAAGCTAGTTTGCCCAACCCTTCATTTTCTAGAGAAGGACACTAAGATTCAGCAGCAAAATGTTTTCCCCAAGATCACATAAATATAAATAGGAAGTATCAGAGCTGGAATAATCTTCAGAGGAAGTCAAAGATAGAAAGGTCCCATCTACACCAAAAATAGTCACAGTAGAACTTTTTGTGATAGTAAAGAAGTGTCATGGCGCAGTGGATAGAGAGCTGGCCTTGAGTCAAGAAGACCTGGGTTCAAGTTCTGCTTCTGAAACATCTTGGACAAGTCACAACCTCTCAGTGCCTCAGGCAACTTCTGTCAGACTTGAGTTACTGAGAAGGTTCTGCTTTGCATTGTTAGAGGAAGTTCGTCACCCAGAGCTCCCTACATAGAGGAAATCATGGGTCTGGTTTAATGATAGCTAACATTTCTATAGTACCTACTGTGGGCTAAACCGGGGGTGGGGAACCTGTGGCCTCGAGGCCACAGGGTTTAGATTCAGTCAAAGGGCTGCACTTGAGGACTTAGAGGTCCGCATGTGACCTTGAGGCTGCAGGCTCCCCACCCCTGTAAATTCTTTACAATGATTATTTCATTTGATCCTCACAACAACCCTGGGAAGTAAATGCTATTATTATCCCCATTTTACAGATGAGGAAACTGAGGCAGACAGAGGCTAAATGACTTGCCCAATATGATGCAGCTAGTTAAGTGTCTGAGGTTGGTTTAAAAAAAAATAAAGAAACAGAAACAAAGTAGATGCCCATCTGTCAGGCAGAGGTTAACAGATTATGGTACATGAATGTGCAACAATGAACATGAAGAATTTAGATAAATGTGGGAAGGCATATAAATTGTTGCAGAGTGAAGTGGCACCAGCTAAATAGCATACACGATTAACCAAGTGGAAAGAATAATAGCAAAACAAAACAAACAACCCACAAAAAACCCCAAACAATCCCCTGTGTAATTATAGGGTAGCTAGATGGTTCAGTAGATAGAGCACTGGACCTAGAGTCAGGAAGATCTGAGTTCAGATTTGGCCTCGGACACTTACTGGTTGTGTGACCCTTGGCAAGTCACTTATCCTTGTTTGCCTCAGTTTCCTCATCTGTAAAATGAACTGGAGAAGGAAATGGCAAAGCACTCCAGTATCTTTGCTATGAAAACCTCAAATGGGTTCACAAAGAATTGGACACAACTGAAAAAAGATTGAACAACAGTGTAATTATAATGACTATGCCTCAACTCTGAAAAAGAGATGTGAAAATTAATTTTCTTTTTAAAAGTGGGGTATGATGGGTGTGGAATATTACTGCTTTTCTGCTGAGATTATCTCTAATTTATCCATTTATACCTTGTTTGTACATAATTGTTTACATGTTATCTCTGCTAATAGACTGAGCTCTTTGAGCTCAGGGACTGATTTTACCCTTCTTTGTATCCCCAGCGCTTAGCACAGTACCTGGCAAATAGTAAGTTCATAATAAATGCTTGTTGGCAGGACATTAAATATACTATCAAAACAATTTGATGTGTTGATTCATTTTGTTGAAATTTTTTCCCTTTTAAAAGATCTTCTTTTTTAAAAAATTGGAATGGCTCACTAGGGAAGACAGAAGAGATACATTCGTTTAAAACCAAAGGCTATCAATAAATATAAAAATAAAATAAATTGAAATTAAAAAAAAAACAGTACAATTCCATTTCAGGTCTTCTGACTTCCTTATCTGCCATACTGACTCTGTTATGACAGTTGACTGTTTTCATGGGCTTTGTTTGAATTGAACTGCTCTAGAGAGCCAACAGGTTACATGCCAGCCTTTTGTACACTTTCCCTATTTTTCCAGGAGGGGGTGATATAGGGCCTCTCATAAGAAGACTAGATAAGAAGACTCATCTTCATGAGTTCAAATCCAGCCTCAGACACTAGGCTGTGTGACCCAGGGCAAGTAACTTAACCCTGTTTGCCTCAGTTCCTCATCTGTAAAAAAAAATGAGTTGGAGAAGAAAATAGTGAACCACTCTAGTATGTTTGCTAAGAAAACCCCCAAGAGGGTCACAAACAGTCAAACACAACTGAAATGACTCAACAACAAATGTTTCTATACCAAGCCCTGTTGCCCTGAGATTTTCAAATACACTCACACTACCTCCCATTATATTATGTCATTCTAGCTACAGGCAGCCTTCCATAAGCAAAATTCTAATCCCATAAACTTTTCTGTTTAATCTCTATTTGTTGAGAAAATACCTCAAAGCAATGGAACATATCAGGGCATTGATGGAAAAAGGTTTAGTTTTATTTTATGAGACAAAGCTCAGGCTCAGCTCATTCCTAGAAGGATAGAAAGCTTGGGGAGATAGGGACATACAAGACTTCTCTCCAAATGCAGTTTAGATATCATTAGAGAGGTTTCTCCAAAAATTTCTTGCCTCACAGACTGCATCACAGGTAGCAGAGGCCAAAGAAGAAATCTTTTTCTTATGCAATTTCTCATCTAGAATCAGTGGGAAAATATAGACTATGCAAAGTTTAGTAGCCAAAAACATAGACTAGGCAAAATATAGATGAGGCAACACTTGGCCTTATCGCTCCAGGAAGTCCTGCTTTCTTATTTTCCATTTTCCACATACTTCTCTGCACAGTTTTGTAAGGTTGGGCACCTATTTCTTACACTTGGGTTTATGTGTTCATTGTATCTGTTGTCTCCCTTGGCTAAAGAGTAAGTTCCTCCAGGGCAAAGAGTTGTTTCATTTTTGTCTTTATTATCCTTGATACCTGGCATAGTTCTTGGCATATAATAATTAGCATTTTATAGTGCCTACTACTTTACAAATATCTAATTTTGATCCTCACAATAACCTTGAAAGGTAGTTGCTATTATTATCCCCTTTTTACAGTTTAGGAAACTGAGGCAGAGAGAAGTGGAGTGACTTACCCCAGGATTACACAGTTAGTAAGTGTCTGAGGTCAGATTTTAACTCAGATCTTCCTGACTTCAGACAAGAGCTCAATCCATTGAGCCCACCTAGTTGCCTCCTATAGCTACTGCCCCTCCTTTTATAGTAGGTACCACTGCTAAGAAAGATTTTCCTTCACCTGCTGCCTATGCCAGTGGACTTGGTTATTACATAAATGCTGGAATGGCCAGTTAGAAAATTCTTGGCTCATAATTTGGCCTATACTCTTTTTCCCAAGCAAGCTTGTTTCTCTTGGGTCCTGTTAATTGTCCCTATTTACCTGTAGAGCTCATGTTCTTTCTCCAAGAAGCAAGGATTCAGTGGTTTGGTCTTATGGCCCAAACCCAAGCAAACACACTCCCTCACCCTTGCCTCACACAATGACAAACCTTCAAGTCTCTAGCTGTGACCCCTGGATATTAACGTGCTCTAAGCCAATAGCTGCACCAGAGCCATAGAAAGGGCTATACTTCAGAGAGTTTTGAAGCCTTGTAGGAAGTGAATGAGAGACTTCATAAGTGAGCAATTACTTTACAATCTGGGGGAAAGAAATACCTAGGTGGGTGAATGAGGGAGATAAGCACAAGAGAGAGTAAAATAAGTACAAAGAAGGAGTCCAGGAAAAGGACTGTGGGAAATCTGAAGAGGGAGGTAGCCCTTTCTTAGAGTGATGTGTGTGTGTGTGTGTGTGTGAGAGAGAGGGAGAGAGAGAGAGAGAGAGAGAGAGAGAGAGAGAGAGAGAGAGAGAGAGAGAGAGAGAGTTTGTAGGACTTCACAAGGAATTGACACCTGGACTGGGTCTTGATGCAAAGAAAGACTTTTAACAGCTGGACAGGGGGAAGAATTCCATATAGCCATGGGGGACAGTGACAGCAAAGGTACAGAAATGGGAGAGGGCTAAACAGGGGTATGCTAGTCACCATACATGGGCTCCTGAGAGCACATTGTTAAATTTTTAGTATGAGCATTTACACCTCAGGAGCCAGCAAATGATACAAATCAGGGATTGATTTATTACATTTTTACATTTTCTCGACTTAAGAAAGTGATAGAAAAATGTTAATGCAGATTAAACTTAAAAGTGTGTCAGAGAGCTGGATGTTAAACATTTAACAGTGTACCCCTCAGGACAAGTATTATCCTGAGGCAGAATTTTCTCTAGTTTTAGCGGAAACTGTGTTGCTCCTTTCTAGAGTAGTCTAGAAGTGCTCACTGCTTCCCTTCGCATTATGTCTTCTCTGACTTTATGCTGGTTCTCCTGGATTTAGCCCAGTGCATTATATACCTTTCCCATTTTTTTCTTAGCCCTTAGGATTTGGCAATTCTATGGACTCTATCTTCTCCAGGAATGGCATCCTTTTTACTTTCTTGGCTTATGAGTTGGACTCTACCCTCTTCAAAAAGCATGGAAGTTCTTTCCTTTGGGTCTTGTTAATTGTCCCTACCTATCACTCTAGGATGAAAGTCCAGGTCTAAGTAGGAGCTACAGGAAAATAGATTTATGTTTAACATAAAATTTTTTTCTCATAATTTAGAGTCCAGGAACCCCAGGCCACTTGCTGCTTCTGATCTTCACACCTTGGCCCCTTCCCACCTTTTCAATCCTTTTTCACAATATTCTTCTCTAGGTCCAACTGTATTGACATATTTGCAGTTCCACTCACACAACACTCCACCTCTTGTCTCTGTGCCTCTTCATTAACTGTTCCCAGTGCCCTGGATGCTCTCCATTTTTACCTCCACCCTTTGGAATTCCTGGTTTCCTTAAAAACTGAGCTCTAGTGCCAACTTCTATATGATGTCTTTCCTGGTACTCCTGGTTGCTAATGTCCTCCCTCCTAAAACTATTTATTTTGCATATATTCTGAATGTATTTATATATGGACATGCTATTTCTGTCATTAGAATGCAAGCACCCTAAGGGCAGGAATTTGTGTCTTCTTATCCTTAGCATTTAGCACAGTGCCTGGCACATAGACAGCACTTAATAAATGCATTCAGATAATGAAACCTAACAGATTGGCTACAATGATAGAAGGGAAAATGACAAGTGTTGGAAGGGATGTGGAAAAATTGGTATGCTAATACATTGTTGGTGGAACTGTGAACTGATCTAATCATTTTGGAGAGCAATCTGGAATTATACCCAGAGAGTTATAAAATTGTGTACACCCTTTGACCCAGCAATACCACTGTCAGGTCTGTTTTCAAGGTGATCGGGGAAGAAGGAAAAGAATCTTTATGTTCCAAAATATTTACAGCAGCTCTCTTTGTGGTGGCAAAGAACTAGAAAATGAGGGGATGCCCATCAGTTGGGGAATGACTGAATAAGTTGGTGATTGTGTTGGAATACTACTGTGCCACGAGAAATGATGAGCAGGTTGATTTTAGGGGGAAAAAAAACCCAGAAAGACTTGTAAGAAATAATGAAGAGTAAAATGAGCAGAATCAAGAGAACATCATATATAGTAAAAGAAATATTGTTGGAAGAGTAAATGTGAATGACTAAGCTATTCTGAATTATATAAATATTCAAATCAACTACAAAGGACTTGTGAAGGAAGAAGCTATCCAGTTCTAAAGAAAGAATTGATATATATGTATATATATGATATATATGTGATATATATATATATATATAAGAAACTATGTGTTGTATAGTTTTACATCTATATCTGTGACACACCTTCTCTAGCTTGGGGTTGGAAGGGAGGGAGGGACACAGCCTCAAACTCAACTGTAACAACAAAAACATTTTTTTAAAAATACTTGTTTATTGATTGAGTTATCCTATAGTATTATCCTATAGTGGGAAGGGCTGCCTCCTGAGGTTGCAGGTTCCCTATCTTTTGAAGTTGATAGGGCTAAATGTTATTATTTCTATTTTACCTTTAAAGAAGTTAAAGCTACCAAAATTTAAGTGACTCACTTGTGGTCAAACTGCTGATAAGTATCCAAGCCCAAACTCAAGCCAGATCCTCTGATTCTAAGTCAATATATCACTTTTCCTCTGGTGGGTGTTAAGCCATCAAAAAACTAACAAAAAAAAACCAAACAATTAAGAAGATTTTAAAAAAAATATATGTGGCAGAGATCAATCTCCTGATTATCCTTCCATGACATGGTGGGGTGAATAGAAGAACTGGGAGTCAGGACACCTGGATTCTCATTCTAATTCTGCTATAACTCAATCCTATAGTCTTAAGTAATTTCTCTATGTGTCTCTTTTTCCTTATCTGTAATATGGAAATAAAAATACATGCCTTATCTACCCCCACCCCCAGCAGACCTTTATGAGAATCAGATGAGATAGTGAAGTTCTGTAATACTCCAAAGAATATGTAACTTCATCATTGTGGATGCATTCCCTCCAGTGATGCCAAATACAACCCATCCATGCCTGTCTATCTTGGTTCTGGCAACCAAGATGAGAGAATAAATGGACAACTTGAAAAAAATTTAAAATGATAAAATTCCTCAATTAAAAATAACAATGTAAATGCCAAGTGTTATTCATGTTTAGACATATGGAATCAGTAACTACTTCTGCATTCTTGTTCAGTAACCCTTGAAAAAACGTTTTGAAAATAAAAGGCGGAGCTTTCTTCTCATTTAAACATGAGTGTCTTATGATAAATGGCTTTAATTATGTTCCTTTAGGACCTGGTGTCCTTTCTTTGTGATGAGAGATTTGATAAAGGCTTTGCTTTTTTTCATTTAAATTTGAGGCCTTTTAATATTTGTGTCTAAGCAAAAATAAACTTCCTATAAGTTAGCAAAAACTGATACTTTTTGCAACGTGTTTATGCAGTGTAAATCTGGTGGTAATACATAGCATCATCCGAGTTCTTTAAATCTATTTTTCATTTGGACTTTTCCATAATGACGTATTAATCAATGGGATCATATCGATAGCTTCACATGTACCTGGCAGTTTCTGGTTTATAAAATTCCTTACGAACTCTCATTTCACTTATGCCCCACAACAACCTTGTGAAGTAGGGGATATTTTTATCTCATCTCACAGATGAGGAGACTGAGGCTCCAAGGGGTTAAATGACTCACCCATGGTTACATAACTACAAAGGTTCTGAGGCAGGATAACTGTAATGAGAACATCTTGCATTCTCAAATTCTACTGCTCCTTTTACTTCATAAGATAATGATGACAATGACTAATGATTATATCAACCAACCAACCGATCAACTAAAAGAAAATTTACTAAGCACTTACTATATGGCAGACAGTATGCTAAACACTGGGAAAAAACAAAACAAAACAAAACAAAACAAAACAAAACAAAACAAAAATTATGTAGTTATTTCCTTCAAGGAGCTTGGTTCTATTAGGAGAGACAACATGTACACATGCTAGTACGTACAAAATAAATACAAGGCAGGTAATTTTGGGAGAGAGGGGAGAGGAGGCACCAGCATTTGAGGAGACTCATGAAAGGCATTATGTAGCAGGTAGGATTTGAATTGAATTTTGAAGAGGACTAGTTCTAAATGGCAGAAAGGAGGAGAGAGTACATTCCAGGCATGGAGAACAGTGTGCAAAGGGATGGATACAGAAAATGGAATGTTGGGTGTAGAGTAACAAAAAAGGCCAATTGGCTGAATCTAGGAGTGCATGGATGGGAGTATTGAATATAAAATAAGGCTGGAAAGGTAGCTAGAAGCTAGGTTGTAAAGGGCTTTCAAAGCTAAATTGGAGGAGTTTTCATTTGATCCTAGCGGCAATAAGCACTATAGTTTATTGAGCAAGGCAGTGATATGGTCAGACCTGTATTTTAGGAATATGACTTTGGCTTAAGAATACGTACTGGAGAGAGGAGGTACTTGAAACAGGGAGATGAACTAGGAGGCTATAACAAAAAATATATATAACATACGTAAGTATATATACTATGTATAATAGTGTGTATGTGTGTATTGGAGGTAGAATTGACAAAGATTGTTAACAGATTGAGTATGTGGGGTAAGGGAGAATGAGAAATGCAGGATGATTCCAAGGTTGCAAGTATGAATTCCTAGAAGCATAATGGCACCCTAGACAGAAAGAGGGGTGAGTTTGGGGAGATCCATTCATTCATTCATTCATTGAAGCAGACAGGAATGATGTTTAACTGGCTGTGTTGGGAAGCTTTGACTCTCTGCCCATTACTGAAAGGTGAACCTGGGAAACCACAAGAGGGGATAGGAACTTTTTGAGGTTTATTGAATCTTAGAGGCAATTTGCCTTTTTCTGGGGTAGCTGCTGGGGATGGTGGAGGATGGACAAGATGATAGTTGAATGGGTAAATGAAGACCAGTTATGTGTTTATCTCCATCTTCTGAAAGAATAAAAGTTACAGATCTTGGCAACTGGTCCCATCACTTCCTGGCAAATAGAGGGAGAAGAAATAGATGCAGTGTAAGATTTTATGTTCTTGGGCTCAAAGATCACTGCAGATGGTGACTACAGCCATGAAATTAAAAGATGCTTGCTCCTTCGAAGGAAAGCTATGGCAAGTCTGGACAGCATACTAAAAAGCAAAGATAAAGGTTCATATAGTCAGATTTATGGTTTTTCCAGTAGCAATGTTTGGCTGTGAAAGTTGAACCATAAGGAAAGCTGAGTCCCACAGAATAGACAATTTCTAATTGTGGTGCTAGAGAAGACTTTTGAGAGGCCCTGAGACAGAAAGGAAATAAAATAATTCAATACTTAAAGAAATTAATTCAGGCTATTCATTGGAAAGTTAAACGCTGAAGCTGAAGCTTAAGTACTCTGGCCATATAGTGAGAAGATGGAACTCGTTGGAAAAGATCCTGATGTTGGGAAAGATTGAAGGCAAAAGGAGAAGGGTATGGCAGAGGATGAGATGGATAGATGGTACCATGGAAACAACAAACATGAACTTGGACAGACTTTAGGAGTAGTGGAGGATAGAAGGGCCTGGTGTGCTGTGGTCCATGGAATCATGAATGACATGACAAAAGAAAAAGAAGAAGAAGAAGAAGAAGAAGAAAAAGAAGAAGAAAAAGAAAGGTGCTATCTGCATGGCCAGTGGGGTGACACTTGTGCATCTGTTGAATATGAAGTGGACTTTTCTAATGAAATGGAGAAATGTTGATTGGTTCTGACACATGTTGTCCTGGAGCAATCTCATTAAAAAGCTATAACAAGCTGCTTGAGTGGGTTACTATCCCTTCAGATGGCAGCAACAACTCAGCCAAGAAGCAGCAAATGGCTTCAGAGGCAGAGAGTAATGGCACAGGACAGAGTTACAATGGGACAATAACATTTAGGCAGAGTAGAGTGAGAGTAGCAGCAGAAAGCTGAGCTTCAGACCATGGCAAGATAACTGAGAAAGGTTGACCCCCAAAACAACAAGACTTCCTCTCCCCCACCCCCCCAACAATAATGTACTCTTCTTCTTCTAGGAGAGTGAGTTTTATAGGGAATCTCCGTTATTTAATTTTCAATTTTATTCTATTTAAATACTTTGCTATTTGATTTATATTTCCAGACTGGTCTTTAGAAAATGAGTTGGGTGAGGGACTTAAACTCTATTTGGATCATTGAATTGTACAGTAATTAACTGAGAGGTAGAGGCAATCTTAGCACAGTTGTGTCAAACAAATAGAAACAGGGGCCATTAAACTGTACATAATGATCCTTTGCTGGATGAATATTGGCTTAGAAAACCACATATTAACATTATCCATGTTCTATTGTATTTTTATCTATGTTGTTCAATATTTCCCAACTACATTTTAATCTGGTTTGGCAGAGGTCATCAATTCTAACCCACTCAATTTGCAGATGAAGAAACAGGTCCAGAGAGAGGTTAAGTGACTTGACTAGGTAGTAAGTAGCAAGGCTAGCTATGATTCTGTGTCTCCCAAATTTAGCAGTCCAAGGTCAGTTGTCTTTCTTCTTTACCATGTTGCTTCAAAAATTAAGGTTACAAAAAACAAAACAAAACAAAACAAAAAAAACAACCCATAAACTGAACCTGGGAATCCCAAGTTGAATCATAGCTTCCCTACTATAGTCCTTTTTAGCACCTGTTCATTATCCTGCAATTAGTGGTACATCTTAGGCCCAGCCCCAGAGAGGAAGGGGTCTTAATACCATCATTACTGAGATGCAGTTTTAAATGTTGCTTTGTTTCCAATAGGATTTTATTTGTTGATGCTCTTTGGTCACCTCTTCTAAAGTTATGGCTTTGTTTTTTTTTTTTTTTGTTTATTTTTGTTTTTTAAATCATTCAATAAACTAAGTGAAGGACCAAAACAGAAAGTCATTGTAACTTGATGACTAAACTGGGACTTGTTTGGTTTTACTTATTATGTATTCTCATATACATACTAGCATTTTATATGTTAGTGTGTCAAGGATTTGAAGGTGACTTCATCGATCCATTGATGAAGACTATAACTCACCCACATTTTAGTAGCTACTCTTCATGCATCTCTGTGACCAAAAATAAAAATCGTCACTTGGTAGCCAAACCTGTGGTGACATGAAAATTCTCTGGATGTAGCAAGGCAGGTCCTTGGATAACAGAAATGGAATCCCTAACTGGGAAGGTATTCCCAAGCCTTTCTAATGTGCTTGAACCTTCCACGGTGTACACTCTATTGGTAGAGTCTTCAAATACCCAGAATCATCTTTTCTTTTCTTTTTTTTTTTTTAGGCAATTGGGGTTTAGTGACTTGCCCAGGGTCACACAGCTAGTAAGTGTCAAGTGTTTGGTCTGAGGCTGGATTTGAACTCAGGTCCTCCTGACTTCAGGGCCGGTGCTCTATCCACTGCGCCACCTAGATGCCCCCCAGAATCATCTTAACACCAAGATAGGGTACAAAAGTAGGATTCTAGTGGAATCTAATATGTGAGCCTTTTAAGGCTAAAACAATATTTTCCCCAAATTGTGGTTTACTTAAGTTAATAGTTCTAGCTATCTCTCTAATTAGGCCCACTCCATACCATATCTAAGTAGTTCCTAACAGATTTCTGTCTAGCAGGGGATGGGGAAAAGAGAGATTCTCAGCTGCCCTTCAGTCATTCCTCCTGATATTAGGATGAAGAAGTTGAGTCAACTTGCAAGGTATGGTCCAAAAGCAAGAGCTGCAAAACAAACTCATCAGAAATAAAGAACTTAGAAAACATGAATTGCTGTAATTACCCCAAGAGAAGACTACTGAACCTACAGTTTTCCCCTAATTAGTTTAAGAAAATACCTGGAATGCAGGTGTGAAATGTAGACAGAAGAAAGTAACTGGGAGAAAGAGAATGATATGAGATCACTGCAAGGAAGTAAGGGACCTGTTATCATCCACTTCTTTGTTTGGAGCAAGGCTCGTGAAGGGTATCCGGTACAACCCAAATCAATTTCTGTAATGTTTCTCAATTTCCTCATTCCTAGAGGTATTTAAGTATTGTGTTCTGAGGGAGTTTTTTTTTTTTTTTTTGAGTGCTTAGTTGCAGGGGAGCAACATTAATTGCAGAGAAACAAGATTCTACAGCCCATGACAAATGAATGTCTGCTTCACTGGGTTCCTCAGATTGAATTGGGACTTTAAAGACCTCAGAAGTGTGTTTTATAGCCAAGTAACCAATCACTGCTTCTTCTCATCAGCAAAATTGGATTTTGGATGGAGGTGTAGGAAATGGAGAAAGAGTTGTTTTTTTTTTTTCCTTTAGCAGTGAAAGTAGCTGTGTCCATTAGTGTTATGAAGACGCAAGTATTACTTAGCTTAGGAAATAATAATCCATTTCTTTCTGATGTTGCCAAAGAAAGTCTTTTGGCAACTTAGTATGAGTACAAACATGGGACTAATTACACGTGAAAGGAAGTGGCTAATGTGTTCTGGAATTCCCAAGAGTTGAGGGTGAGTGGGCAGAGGGTATTGAACAGAGGAAGCCTGGGGTATGGAGGTGGGCTGACAAATAGCATTAAATGGTGCTATGTGGTCAGAGAGAGCTGGTGAGAGCAGAGGAGCAGGTATCAATTTACTGAAAAGGATTAACAATAGTGCTTAATTTACTGTGAGCCAATTAACGACTCAATCGGGATAAAAAACAATGAACTTCATTTCTCCCCTTTGCTAGGGTGGCTTAGGCCTGTCTCAATTTGCTCTGCATACAGAGTGCTAAGAGTTCTTTTCAAGTATATTCTGTCACATCATTTCCCTCCTTTTCTTTACTGTAATAGCCACCTTTATTAAGCCCATCAATACCTCAGGGCTACATTATGCTGATGGTCTTCTAGAAGTGGAGCAACATCGGGTTCTGGGTCAAAGAACTTGGCCATAAATCCTAACTTCTCACTGACTACCCATATGAGTTAGACAAGCCCATTCATTCTCTAGGACTCATTTTCTTTATTTATAAAATTAGAATTGAACTAGATTCTTTTCTGTTCTATTTTAGTCTATCCTTCTGAAATCTCTTCCAGTCTAGTTAATAGCTGACTTTCATATAGTGCTTTAGAGTTTGGCAAAGCACTTTACATATATCATCTCATTTGAGTTTCAGAACAACCCTGTGGGGTAAGTATTATTTATTCCAGATTTTTACAGATCAGGAAACTGAGAACCAGAGAAACTAAGAGATTTGCCCCAGGTTGCAGACCTAGAAAGTATTAAGGGCAGAATTTAAACCCAGGTCTTTCTGACTCGAAGTCTCTCATTATTTTCACTATCCCATGTTGCCATTAGGAATCTGCCTTTCCTAAAAGGGCACTTTCATCCTGTTCCTTCCTTATCAAAAACCTTTCATATTTTGCATCAGCCTACAAGATAAAGTACAAACTCCTCAGTCTGGCATTGAAGACTTCCATTATCTAACCATACATTACCTATCCCACTTAAACATAGTCCAGATTTGTGATTTTATCAATGTAGGAAACTCCCTGTTTGGGGAACCTATCTCACAAGGTTGTTGTGAAGTTCAAATGAGATAATATATGCAATATTTGCAAGCGTTATAGAGACATATAAAAGCTAGCTATAATTATTATCCATACCTCTCCCATCTTGTACTTGTGAAGTCTCTTTTTTTTTTTTTTTGTTTGAGGAGTAGATGGATGCTGTCCATTCAGTTCATTAATTATACCACCAAGTTTATGGCGGCAGCTAGGATAGAGAGCTAGACCTGCAGTCCTCTTTCTGAGTTCAAATTTGGCTTCAGACACTTACTAGCCATGTGATCCTGGGCAAGTCTCTTAACCCTGTTTGCCTCAGTTCCTCACCTGTAAAATAAACTGGAGAAGGAAATGACAAACTGCTCCAGTATCTTTGCCAAGAAAACCCCAAAATGGGGTCATGAAGAGACAGACATGGCTGAAACTCTGAACAATATACATATGTACATATATGTATGTATAACTTACATGCATATATATGTATATATCTCCAAGACTCTTTCTCAGATCTTCTCTCTTTATACTCTCTTCCTCAATAAGCTTGCACACTCATAAGCCTTCAATTAACAGTTCTATACAGAAGACTAGTAAAGCTATTCCTCCACTTTGAGCTCCAGTATGATATTTCCAATTATCTGTTGGACATCTCCATTCAGATGTCCTGTTGGTACCTCAAACTTAATACATAAAAAATTGAATCATTCATTTTTCCCATATAACCTGACCCTTTTCCTAACTTCTCTCTTTTTGACCATGGTATCACCATTCTTCTATATTTGTCACCTTGGCATTATCTTTAACTTTTGCCTCTCCCTGACCCCTGCATCCAATCAGTTATCAAATTCTATGCTTTCTAACTCTGTAATTTTGGCATTGTCAATCACACTCTTCTTGATACTTTTTTCTCTTTGGGTTTTCATGACTCCAGTCTTTTCTGGTTCTCCTCCTATCTATTTGATCTCTTCTTCTCAGTCTTCTTCATTGGATCTTCATTCACGTCATATTTGCTAAGTGTAGGTGTTTCACAAGATTGTCGTAAGATCCTCTTCTCTTTTCCTTCTATGATATTTCACTTGGTGATCTCATCAGTTCCCATAGATTTAATAATCATTTTTATGCAGGTGATTCTCAGATCTACTTATTCATTCCCAAACTTTCTCCTGACCATCCTCAAATTTCCATCTGACTATTGGACATCTTGAACTAGAAATCTCAGAGACATCTTAAACTCAACATGTCTAAAACTGAACTCATTATATTCCACCCCCCCCCAAACCCTTTCCTCTTCTGAACTTCCCTATTATTGTCAAGGGTACCACCATCTTCCTAGTCACCAGGGCTTGAAAGCTAGGTACTATCCTCAACTCCTTACTATTTCTCACCCCCCACCCTCATTTCCAGTCTATTGCCAAATCCTCTACCTTCCTAACATCTCTTGCATATGCCCTCTTCTCTCCGTTTCCATTTCCACCACTCTGGTGTAGATTCTCACCTCATGCCTGGACTATATAGCCTGCTTCTTGGTTTCCCTGACTCAGGTTTCTCCCCACTGTGGTCTGTCCTGCATTCAACTGGCAAATTGATCTTCCAAAAGCTTGGATCTGACCATGTCACTTCTCTACTCAAACTCTAGTGGTTCCCTATCAACCCCAGGATCAAATATACCATCTTCTGTTTGACATTCAAAAACCCTTCATAACTTGGACCCCTCTTCCTTTTCCAGCCTTCTTATACCTTATTCAATCCCATGTATTCTGTGCTGCAGTGACACTGGTTTCCTTGCTGTTTCTTGAACAGGATATTTCATTTCTGAATTTTAGGCATTTTTACTAGCTCATCCTCATCTCTGCCTTTTAGTTTTCTTGTCTTCCTCTAAGTCTAAAATCCCACCTTCTATAAGAAGCCTTTCCTGACCCCTCTTGATGCTATTGGTTATCTCCAGTTAATCTTAATCCCTAATTAGGCTCTTAGCTCCTTGAGAGTAGAAATTTCTGCATTCTCTTGCCCTTCTTCCTTCCTTCCTGGAGGTAATTGAGGTTAAGTGACTTGCCCAAGGTCACACAGCTAGTAAGTGTCTGAAGCTGAATTTGAACTCAGGTCCTCCTGATTCCAGGCTCTGTGCTCCATCCACTGTGCCACCTTGCTGCCCCTGTCTTGCCTTCCTTAATCTCAGCATTTAGTATGCTGCCTGGTCCATAGTTAGAGCTTATTTGTTGCTGTTCATCCTCTGTTCTCAAGGACCACAAGGACATAAGGTAGGATTTCAAATGACACTAGATTATGGCATCTTGAAAAATCATAAATTCTAATCATTTTCTACTAAGGACATTTCCTATAAAATCCTTAGGAAGACTGGTCTTCCTATGTTTCCTATAGACCTCTGTTCACTTGTATGTTTTGTAGTATTGTTTTAATGGGATTCTAATGACTGAAAAGCATTTCTAGCTAAAAGAAGTATGCCTCTCCCTAGGGAATGAGCTTCCTTCATTACAGGTTTTGAAAATTCACTAGATGTCAATTATTTTCATTATATCCTCTGTCCCCCTACAAACTGAGTGCTTATAGCTTTTCTAGGTTGAATATAAAATTATATTTCTTGGTCAACCAGATAATCAGCATGTAAGCGGTGCCCTGGGATTTGGTTGACACATTTAAAAGGGCATTATAACTCTTCTAGACCATTAAGGAACATTTAGTTCATTAGAAAACATAATGAACAATGCTTTAGTGCACTCAAAGAGTTAATGCTGTTCATAGAATCACTTAAGGGCTGTACTAGAATAACAATTCATTCATGAGTCTCTGACATTTCTTTTAAAAAATGAAGGATTTGTACTAGTTGATCTCCAAAGTCCCTTCTGGCTCCAAATCCTATGGTCCTATTGTGACTTACTCCTATTTGTACCTGCTCTAGCACTTAGCTTAGTGACTAGCTTGACAAATAGTTGTTGAATTGAATTGAATGATACTGGTCTAGCCACTATTTTACTACTGCACTACTACTATTACTAGCTAATATTTATACAACATATAGTGCTTTAAGGTTTTCTAATCCTTTACAAATATTATCTCATTTGGTCCTCATAACAACTCCAGCAAGTAGGCATTATGATTATCCACATTTTACGGATGAGGAAACATAGGCAGAAAGAGGTTAAGTGACTTGCCCAGGGTCACATAGCTAGTAAGTATCTGAGGCCAGATTTGAAGTTAGGCTTCCTGACTCCAGGTCTAGTACTCTGTCCACCATGCCACCAAGTCCTGAACATGACTTGATGTAGGACTCCTAATACCACAGTACCTGAGTGCTGGCTACCTACCTTGAGTAATTATCTTGCACCATTTAAAAGAAATGTTGTAAATAGCTTGTTCTTAATCTGTACAGTGATTTTTTTTTGTTTTAATTCAACTTACCTATAAGAATCTATAATCCACTGGCATTTTATCAGAGAATAGTAGACTTACAGGTAAATATATTTGTTAGAAGTCTTGTGAATCTGATCAAGAGGGCTTTAAATTGAAAAGAAAGGAGGAGGAGTAAGATGTTCATATAGTTCTGTTGGATTCAACATCATGGACAGTAGCAGAAATAACAAAGGCAGAGTTATAGAAGAGAAGGACAAAACTTTATGGGAGGCAAAATCCAAGAAAAGAGCCAGCAATAAAATGAATGCCCTCAAATATCTAGATAAAAGGGTACAATGTATGAGTAATAAACAAGGTCAAGTAGATATCCCGAAGCAAGGAAGCACGTTTGATCTCCTAGGCATCCCTGGGACTTGGTGGGATAGTAATAGCCAGCCTTTATTATCATATTTGATACTAACAGCAACCCTGGGGTGGGGGGCAGGTGCTATTATTATTCTAATTTTACAGGTGAAGAAATAGAGAGAAGTTAAGTGACTTGTCCAGCATCACATAGCTAATACATGTGTGAGATAGGATTCCAACTTAGGTCTTCTGATTCACTGCACTAGGTGGTGCAGTGGATAGAGTGTTGGGTCTGAAGTCAGGAAGACTCATCCTTATGAGTTCAAATCCAGTCTCAGACTCTTACTTGCTATGTGACCCTGGGCAAGTCACTTTGTCCCTGTTTGCTCATCTGTAAAATGAGCTGGAGAAGGAAATGGCAAACCGCTCTAGTATCTTTGCCAAGAAAACCCCAAATGGGTTCACAAAGAGGAGGATAAGACTGAAATGACTTAACAACAGCAATAACTCACTGAACTACCTAGCTTTGATGGAACTGTGATAGGATGGGAACCCATGACTCAAGTAAAACTCTGGAAGATTAAAACTTCAAAAGGAATGGTAAACTAGCCTTGTACATTAAGAAGATATACTTATGAGGAAATTCAGGAAGTGAAAGGGGAAGCATGGCAGAGTACATCTGAGTGGGATCAGTGAAGGAAGAAAAGAAAAAGAGAATTATTGTGGAGGGCTATTACAGACCACCTAAGAGAAAGAAGAATTAGATGAGGAGTTTGGGAAATAGCTCACAGTATTGTAGTAGTATGGGAGAGGACTTGCTGTGTCTGGTAAATTTCGCGGTACTCTTTCTCCACCAAAAGAAGAGGAGCTGCCTTGGGAGGTAGTAGAGGCTAGATGACCGTGTCATGTGAGTTTTCCAATCTGCATCCTTTGAGAGTCCAGGGAGAATTTCACCTACTATCAGGTGTACAAGACTATTTGATTGTAAGCTCCTTGAGGGCAGGGTTTGTCTTTTGCCTTTTTTTTTTTTAATATCTCCCACACTTCGTGTAATGCTGGTTCATAGCAGGTGCTTAATAAATATTTATTGTAGGGGCAGGTAGGTGGCGCAGTGGATAGAGCACCAGTCCTGGAATCAGGAGGACTTGAATTAAAATCCGGCGTCAGACACTTGACACTTACTAGCTGTGTGAACCTGGGCAAGTCACTTAATCCCATTGCTTAGCCAAAAAAAAAAACCAAAACATTATTGATTGATTGAAGACTGAGGGTCAAATAAACTGAGGAGCTAAATTAAAAGGAAAATAAATTTATTAGCGCACCGAGGAAGACTGCTCAGGCTGGTGGTTGCTTCAATTTCTTAAAGTATAGATTGGGTTTTCATAGCTTTTTAGGCTCTTTTAGAGTACACAGTCAATCAGAGGCATTTCTCAGCAAAAAAGAAATGAGGGAAGTGTATGAGCCTTGCAGTCACAGGAGTTGATAAATGTTAGGTTTCTTCCTTTGAAAAGGATTTTTCCCCCTGTGGTTAGTCTTATCAGAATTTCATGTTGGCAAGAAATCTCGAAGATTATGCAGGACTCTTTTAAAATCAAGTTGTTCTTGTTCTCCTGCTGTCACCAATAAAGAGGTGAGTAAAGGACAAGCCCTGTGAGTCTGTTTCATTGGCCTTAAGGGTTACTTTATCTGGTTAGTGATGTCTCTCCCAAACTCATAGTACTCATGTGTATCTATCCACCTCCTCCACAATCATTTACTACAGAAGAGACTTTTCGTTAAGCGTGGCTTGGAGTCCCTTACAACTCTGGTATTCCATCTTCATGAGCCACAAGAGTTTTTGGGTCCAAGGGTCGGCAAATTATGGCCTGCCAGTCAAATCCATCCTGCTGCCTGCTTTTGTATGACCTGTAAGCTAAGAATGGTTTATGTCTTAAACCATTCTTAGTCTATAGGCCATACAAAAACTGGTGGTGGACTGGATATAGCCCATGGGCCATAGTTTGTTGATTCTTGGTTTAGTTTAACTCCCTCCTTTAGAGGTTAAATGATTTGTCCACATTACATGGGTATGAGGAGAGCCAGGATGAGAGGATACTCTTAGGAAGAGCCCCCAGCTTTCTTGCTGGTCAGGATATATTGGAAACTGTCTGGGGCAGCTAGGTGGTGCAGTGGATAGAACTCTGGCCTTGGAGTCAGGAGGACCTGAGTACAAATCCAGCCTCAGACCAAACACTTGACTCTTACTAGCTGTGTGACACTGAACAAGTCACTTGACCCTAATTGCCTTAAAAAAAAGAAAGAAACTGTCAACACTCAAGACCGTGATACCTTCAGAATAGTGGAGAGGCTATAACTTTACTGTGAACAGACCCCTATCAATTTTGGTACCTGTTGCTCATGGAATCAAACCATGTCTGTCTACTGAGTCCTCAGGGTCTGTTACTTTTGCAGATTTCAGATGTGACCTTGAAAGTTTAACCCTATTATTACTTTTTGATCACTGTACTTTAAGCTTGGGTTAAACTCCCTTTCTGTTATCTTTATATTATTTGTCAGTTACTACTATACTTGTACCCAACACTCATAGTCAATTTTCAACGTCAGTGGGAGGGAATGCCCCATTCTAACTAATATTCTTATCAAGGTTTACAAAGTCCTTCACATACTATCTTGTTTGATCCTTGTAACAACCTTGTGAGGAAGTCATTGCAAGCATTATTACCTCTATTTTACAGATAAGAAAATGAAGCTTTGGCCAGTCAAGTGACTAACTTAAAAATCTTAAAGCAACTAATGAGTGGTAAAGTTGAGTTGAGATGGTTTCAATAAGGCTGAGATGAAGCATCTGCCATCTTGAGTCAGGGACCTCCCACTTAGTTGAAGGTCAAGAGAGAGCTCTGCAGGATATTGGTATGTCATTCTTTGACAAAAATGGCCCAACCCTGCTCCTCTGCGTATGATGGATAATAAAGACACAAAAACCAGGTGAGAACAAAGAGAGTCTAAATTTAAAGGATAAGGAAAGTGGTAAACAATAGACCTCATGGGACCATTATATCCAAGAAAAATAAGAGGGCCTGATTTGGCCAAGGTTATCTTTTAGGGGCTCAATGGAGATAGCCCCATCACATGCCAACAGGAGGCAAGATAGGCGTCAGTGGAGCTTGGTATAATTATAAAAGACTTTAAGGTCCCTGAAAGGGGTAGCCACAAATAGGGCTACATAGCATTTGTTAACAAAAATTCTTTGGTGACATGAGCTATGAGTACTTGCAAGTGGGGGATGCTTGGTGGTCCAATAGGATCTATTTCTTAGATTTCCAGGTGGAGAAAACAGAGATCCCCGGGAAGTAATTCAGAATTATGCTTTACACCAGTGTACACTCAAATAGAGATGGGGCCGCTAAACCATACAGAAGAATCTCTGCGTGCTGCATGTTGACTTAGTGTACTGTATAGTTAAATATATTATCAATGTTCTATTGTTGTTTTATTTATCTTGTTAAGTGTTTCCCAATTACATTTTAATTTGGATCTGGCAGTACTGGGGAGTGTTGTGTCCAAACTACATGTTTGACAGCTCTGCTGTATAGGTTGAAATGTGACAAAACATTAGTGCTTCCCCCCCACCTTTTTTTTTTAGCCTGTGACACATTTGTGAACTTTCTGGGATATAATATCAGTACACACTAGGTTTCCTCTGTCACCTCCACCTATCACTATGGCATCTGTCAATTCACACGTCCTACATGAACCACAGAATTTGTAAATACCATATAGAGAATGAAAGAATGTTAAAGTAGTAAGGATTCTTAGAATTCATCTAGTTTATCCTCCTGTCTCTTCCCCCTTTTAAAAAATAATCAAGGACACTGAGTCCTAGAGACAGAAGCTGTTTGGCCAAGGTGGCAAAGCAAGCATGTTGCCAGAGCAGAGCTAAAGAAAAGCTCTTTGACCCCTGCCCTTGACCCTCTGAGGTAAACCAGGCAAATATTTTTATCTCCTTTTTATGGAGGAAGAAAATAAGATGCTTAAAGGTCAAGCAACTTGTTTGTGGTCATAGAACTAGTAAGTACATGAAGAGGAGAACCCGATTCTCCTCACTCCAAGTCCCGTAATCTGCCCATTATATCACACTGCCATTCTAACATGTGAAGGTGGCAGAGAGGTAAAAGGGCTGATCACAGAGTCAGGACTGCCTGGCTTCAAGTGCCATCTCTGACATTCACTGGCTTTTTGACCTTGGGAAAGGACTACAGATACACAGCAGTCCTCCTCTCTTGTCTCTTCATTGAGGTCACCACGAATATTTCCGTTGTCATCTTCCTGCTCAAAACAATATTCAAAATGGGAGGAAGAGATCCTGGATACTGCTGGACCCCAAATATATCTTCAGGATGCACCCAAGTATTTTGCTACATGGCCTGAGCAGCAACATTGTATATGGGGGTCCAGGGATATCACTGCTGCCCCTTTGTGCCTTAGACGGTGAGCTGTTACAGGGAGAGGTGCCAAGATCAGTGCTAAATGCGGTTTAGTACTTGACTACCCATGTGATCTTGGGCAGGTGGCTCAACTTCCAAAGGTCTCAGTTTCCTCCTCTGTCAAAAGAGGCATCTGGACTAGATGACTTCTTGGCTTCCTTCCAACTCTCAAATGCTATGCACAAAAATGCCCATAAATCCAACTGAACTATCCTTTATGATAATTCAGTAGTCTTGACATCCGCTGTGTTCTTTTGTTTACTTTGTCGGTTGGCAAAATGCTCTGTTTGTCATTTGGGTGTTTCCCTGTGAAACAGTGAACCAGTCTCAACTGTGTGGAGTACAAACCTCTCAACTTACACAGAATTCTCTCAATTCTGGTCTTGCTAAAGCCTGGATTTTGTTTGTTTACTTGGTTTCATTTCAGTGGTATGGGAGAGTGCTAGACTTCGAGTTAGGAGTACTGGGTTCACTTCCCATTTCAGACACTTTCTAGCCATGGGCAAATCATTCTTCATCTGTAAGGTGGGGATGATCACAGTTAGTGTTGTGACCTTAAAGGCCATCTAGCCAAATTCCCTCATTTTACAGATGAGTAAATGAAGGCCCAGAAAAGTTAGGTAATTGGTCTAGTAGTCAGAAGAGTCCTCAAAGAACTGGATCCCCTGACTCCAAAGCCAGTGAGCTCTCCATGGCAGCATGCTTGCCTTCTCTTCTTCCCAGGGTTATTTGAGGAAAATGCTTTGCAAACCTCAAAAGCTATAAGAATGAGGGTTGTTGCTCATTTGTGGATGTGGTTGGGTGGGCCAGGGTGCACCCAGCAAGAAAATGGTCTTGAGGCAGATGAATGATGAACATGAGAATAAATATGGATGGGGATTTCCAATGTGAGTGAGCAGGGGAGCTGAGAAAGAGAAACCAAGGGGACTGAGAGACCTGGGGAGGGGGCAGTCCTGGAATCGGAAGGCCTAAGCCGGAGGTATAGCTCTGCTCCTTACTGGTTGTGTCATGTGACTAAGCCATTGGAATACTGTACAGGTTTCTCATCCTAGCATAGACCTTGCTCAGTTTCAGTTTTCTTATATGTAAAATGGAGATAATTAAGGATTTATTCTACCAACTTTAGGGTTTTCTTGAGAATCAGAAAAGATGATGAGTGAAAAATTGAAATTCATAAAGCACTATAAATATATAGATTACATATACTAAAATTATAATATATTATATATAATATGATATTTTATATTTACTTTATATTATATATACTATAATATAGAACAAATATATAATTATATATACATATCTATACTTATGTATATGTGTGTATGTATATACATATACATGCATACATATATACATATACATATTTTTATATACATAGATTGTTAGATAGATAGGTAGATAGATAGATGGTTATAGCCAGTATGATGTAGTGGCTGCAGTGGGAAGGGACCTGGAGTCAAAAAGATTTGGATTCAAATCCTATCTCAGACACTTGCCTTCTGTGTGACCCTGGGCAAGTCATTTAACTTCTCTCAGACTCAGTTTCCTCATTTGTAGAATGAGGATAAGAATAGCGCCTGCCTCATGGTGTTGCTGTGAGGGTCAAACAAGACGATATACATACAATGCCTTGCAAGCCTTAAAGCACAATGTAAGTGCTAACTATTAATGTTATTTTCATCATCACATTATGTCTTCAGAAATTATTAGTGTTAAAAAACACTGGGGCCAAAAATGTTTAAAACTTGGAAGCAGTTTTGAAGTTTGTTTATTGCCTTAGTTGTTGTTCCATAGAAGCTTAATAATGCAGGACTTTAAAAAAAATATGACATTCAGGTGGGTGACATCCTGTCTCTTGATAATTAGTAGCGGTATGACCAGGAGCAAGTCACTGGACTGGTCTGAGCTGCAGATAACTCTCTAAGACTCATCGGCTCAGTTATAGAACACTAATGATCTTCCTGGTGATGGGAGCTCCCACGCTTTTGAAACCATAGATCCTTGGCAAGTTGGCAATGTTCCATTGTCTTTAAAGGTTTTCTCCTTCATGTTCTCGGCTATCTGCTTTTCATCCATTTCTCGCTTCCAGGAGTATTTTGTACAATACTCTCTGGTAGACTCAATGTGACTTGATTGATTGATGTAATTAGAGAGATCTTAATGTCATAGGATATCAGAATTGGAAGAGAACTTTGAGACTAGTCCAATATTCACATTTTACAGATAAAGAAACTGAGGCCCAGGCACATGAAGTGACTTGACCATGTCACACAGCTAGTTAGCAGCAGAACTGAGATCATAGCCCAGCTCCCAAACTCCCAGTTCAGTATTCTTTTCAGTACATACCAGATTGTTCCTAGAAAACCATAGTCCATCATTCATTTAAACATAAACCATTTCAAGCTCTTAAAGGAAAGGGTCCATTAATGATGTAACATTATTATTATTATTAAAATCACTAAAATAAGATAGTTTATGGTATAGCAATATGTGCAAGCAGAGGCATTCTCTGGGTGTCAGGGTTCCCAAACTGGTGTACGTCTATCCTACGGGGTGTGAGAAGCTCGTCAAGAGGGTAAAGGGAATATGTGAATCAGTCATCTGATTGAAATTAATCTATTGTATTTCTTATGTGCACATATATTTCCTTTCATATTGAATAGAGAAATATGAAGGTTTTTCTTACGTGAATATGTATGGTAAACTCCAGCATTTATTTCCATTCGTAAGAAATAGAGGACAGAGGAAGGTTTACTGAAAGACAAGGAGTACTGGGACTGAAAGAGCTTGGGAACCATTACTCTGTGGCCCAAGTTATAGGGTATAACCGGAAGATGCTGGGCTGTGAAAGGTCTCCAGCTAGGCTCTTCCTTGGGAGAAGGAATGAGAAGAATGCTTACTGGTTGCTGGCTCACTGGTTGTTGGCTCTCTGGCTGCTTGTTCAGGGGCTGAACTGGTAAAGTTGATGGGGTTTTCCCTTTGGGTACCTGCTGACTGCCCTCTGAAAGTTGGTAAGACTGACTCTGAGGATCCAAATAAAGAAATAAAAAAAAATGCTCAAAGACCAGCCAAATTGTGACTTTTGAAAGACTGAAAACAAATCATAATAAGCTAACTATGCTAATCAATAAATGAAAATTTTCCCAATGCCCAATAGCTTTGAAGAGTATTCCAGAAGCGGATCTTAGTATTTCCCAAAGGTAATCTACAAAACTACTGTTCATGATCTTGGATCACTTGCTAAGGTGACCCACCCTCCTCTAGCTTATTAAATAATGCCTCTTTGAAGACAATATCTTTAGGCTTAGGATCTTGAAAATTTCTGAGCAAATATGGGACAGCTAGGTGGTACAGTGGATAGAGTGCCAGGCTTGGAGTCAAGAAGACCTTACTTTAAATCCAGTCTCAGACAATTACTAGTTGTGTGACCCTGGGCAAGTTACTTAATCCCTGTCTGCCTTAGTTTTCTCACTTGTAAAATGGGGATAATAACAGTACCTACCTCACAAAGTTGTTGTAAGGATGAAATGAGATAATATTTGTAAAGGACCTAGCATGTAATGGGTGTTATATAAATGTTTATTCCCTTCCTTTCCCTATCCTCTACTTACTAAATAGGCAGAAGCAGAAAAACCTTGTAAGCAAAGCTATAGTTAGCACAGAGATCTAGCACTTCCTGATGGGTTTCAGAGTACATATATAAACCTTATTATACTCTGTAAACCCTCCCTCTTAAACATCACTTCTAATGACAGGTAAACACAGTCGACCTCAGGGATTTTTTTTTCTCCTTCAATGTACAATTCATCAAAATAAGAAGATGCTGTATTCATTAGCATGTTTTTTATAATGTCCCTATGACTTCAAGGAATGCCAAAAGTTACTGCGATTAACAGAAATTAAACCCAAAGTAAAACATTTAGTCTACTACCTGGGTATTTTCATATGTGTTTGATGCTGGGTGAATGAAATCCCTGGATGACTGAATTTTCCCCTTTATATCCATATCGCATGTTGCTTTGTTTAAACAGAACCACAGTGCACATACATATCCTGCTGTCTGTTTGGCACATTTGTATATGGAGCTGAACTTTCTCTCCAACCAAGACAACTGTGGAACTAAGGGTTTGTGCAATTCTCTGAGTTGAAGCAAAAAAGCCTTCATTCGTTCACTCATCAAATATTGATTGCATACCTATTATAGGTAAGGCACAGTGATTTATTTTGTTGCTTTCTTAAGATACATTTCTTTCTTTGTTCCTTACTTAGGATCCATTATTTCTGAGCTAATTAACTGAATTCTATTCAAAGAAATGCCCAGTACTTGTTAAAATTTTGGTACTCCATAGTTGAAATGAATAAGAAATCACATTGACACCCCCCGGGGTGTGGAGGGGGAAAGCTTTGTATAAATCAATCCAGATTTCAGATTGTAAATTTATATCATCACATAGATTTGTTAAATTTATATAAGTTCCCATCTCATGCATGGCAAAATTAAGGCTTGATTTCTTTGCTGGCTTCCCCAGTGAAATTACTTACATGGCGATTGCCCATTTTGTAGATTTCTTGGATGAAAAAGACAGAAGTGGCGTGTAGGTTGATAAAATGATAGTGGTAGGAGTGGTGAAGGTTTATAACACTTCTCTGAGGGCTTGGGACAGTTTCTCTCAGGTTAATAAATAACTTATAGAATTTAATTTGAATAAATTTTTGGTGGGAGGTTTTTTCCCCTACCCTTTCTGAATATGCTGTTTTTTATTCTGAGGTGTAGCAACAGCATTGCAACAATAACTATTTGAGAACTTAGAATGGTCAAGTGGCCTTGGTCAGAAGTCTCATTCAAATTAAATATTGTATCAGTCGATAAAATATTAAGGTTTATTAATATTAGTAACTAATTAATCACTAGGGGTGGGTGGATCAAATGCAATTCTCTGACTTGGAACTTATTGTTATTATTGTTTTATTTTTCATTTGTGTCTAGCAGGGCCTCAGTTTCCTCATCTATAAAGGAAGGAGTTGGATAAGGTGACTTCTAAGGTCCCTCCAACCTAAATCTATGATCCTGTGCAGAGTAGGAAGGCTTTTGCTGTTGTTCAGTCGTTTTCAGTCATGTCTGACTCTTCGTGACCCACTTTGGGGTTTTCTTGGCAGAGATACTAAAGTGGTTTGCCATTTCCTTCTCCAGCTCATTTTACAGATGAGGAGAAGCAAACAGGGTTAAGTGACTTGCCCAGGGTCACAAAGCTAGTAAGTATCTGAGGCTGGATTTGAACTCAGGTCTTTATGGTTCCAGGCCTGGTGCTCTATCCACTATGTCATGTAAGTACCTACCAAAACTACAAAACAACAAAACTACTTCTTTGTTTGTCAATTAAAGCCCCTTACAATCTGGTTCCAAGTTACCTCTCCAGACATTGCAGTGTTCCCCTCACACACTTGACCTTCGGACCTATTTATCAGTCAGTCAAATGTATTTATTAAGAGTTTACCTGCTCCATGATCTAGTCACTATGGCCTGCTTGCTGTTCCTCACACAAGACACTCCATCTCCCAACTCCCAGTACATTCTCCCTGGCTGTCCATCTGCCTGGAATTCTCTCCCTCCTCATCCCTGCTTCCTGGCTTCCTCGGCTTTCTTCAGGCTTCAGCTAAAATCCTCTCTTCTGTTGTTCTTGTCGTGGAGTTGTTTCAGTCATGTTTGACTCTTCGTGACCCCATTGGGGTTTTCTTGGCAAAGATACCGAAGTAGCAAAGATATAGTTCATTCTGCAGATGAGGCAAACTGGGTTAAGTGACTTACCCAGAGTCACACACAGCTAGTAAGTATCTGAAGCCATATTCAAACTCATAAAACTGATTCTTCCTGATTCCAAGCCCAGTACTCTATCCACTGTGCCACCTATTTGCCCCGCTTCCATAAGAAGTCTTTTTCTAATCCTCCTTAATGCTAGGGACATCCCTTTTAGATTTTCTTCAATTGATCCTGCCTATATCTTGTTCACATGTTGTCTCACTCATTAGAATGTGAACCCCTTGAGGGGAGGGACTGTCCTTTTCCTTTGCATCTCCAGCTCTTATACAATGTTTAGTGCATAGTTGGTACTTAATAAATGCTTGTTCTGTTGCTGTTGTTAAGTGGGAGGGATACAAAGGAAGCTAAGAACACCCTCTTTGTCTGAAAAAGGCTTTTATCTATTGTGGGAACAACATGCCAATATCTATGTCCATGCAAGATAATAGATGGTTTATATGGAAGGTGTTTCTCTCCAAGGGCAGACAGTAATTGTGTGTGTGTGTGTGTGTGTGTGTGTGTTCGGGTGGGGTGAGGAGGGTAGGATAGTAACAAGGAATGGCCTGATGTAGAGTGTGGGAATTGAGTTGATCTTGAAGGAAGTCAAGAAAACCAGTAGAGGACGGTGAGAAGGGAGAACATTCCAGGCAAGGGGAACAGCTAGGGGAAAGGTACAGTTGGGAGAAGGAATTCTGTGCAAGGAATGACTAGAAGACCAGTGTCATTTTATTGTGGAGTACATGGAAGGGAGTAAAGTGTAAGAAGATTGGAAAGGTAGGAAGGGGCCAGATTATGATGGACTTTAAAAGCCCAACAGTGGATTTTATATTTAGTCCTATAGGTAATGGGGAGCCATTGGAGTTTACCGAGTAAGAGAGGGTGTGACTTAATCAAACCTGCACTTCAGGAAAATCTCTGGCTGTCCTGTGGAAGATAACACCCTTCCTCCATCTTGGTTGCTTTGCACAGCCTGTCACCCATATCTGGAAAACCCTCCCTCCTCATTCCCTCCTTTTAAACTCCTGAGCTTCTGGGAAGCAAGGAAGGGGTGAGATAGGGAAAGGCCTCCAACCAGAAGATGGTATCTGAGCTGGCTCAAAGGAAGCCAGAAACGCCAGAGGCAGAGGTGAGGAAGCAAAGCCTTCCAGGCATGGTGGAGAGCCACTACAAAGGCATAAAGTGTAGAGATGGAGTGTTATGTGTGAGGAATACCAAGTAAGCCAGGTACCCGGATGATAGAATACAATGAAGGGAGAAAAGTGTAAGAACACTAGAAATGGAGGAAGGAGCCACATTATGAAAGGCCATGAAAGCAAAAGGGAGAATTTTGTATTTGACTCTGGAGGTCTTTGGGAGCCACTATAGCTTCTGGAGCACAGTGGATGATATGGTCAGACCTAGGCTTGAGAAAAATCACCATCATGGTTGACTGGAAGATGGATTGATTGGAATGGGGAGAGACTTGAGGTATAACCTGTTAGAAGACTCTCTCAATAAACCAGGAGGTAATGATAATGGCCTGCCCTGGGGGGCGGGGGGGGGTTGTATAAGTAGAGAAAAGGGGATATACATAAGAGATATTTTGAAGGTTGAAACTACAAGACTTCGCCATGAATTTGGGAGGTAGGGTGAATGTGAGTGAAGAGTTAAGGATATTGCTGAGGTTGTGAGCCTGGGAAACTGAGAGTGGTGCCCTTGATAGTAACAGGGAAGTGTGGAAGAAGGGAGGGTTTGGAGAGAAAGGTAATGAGATTTTCTTGCCCATATTGAATTTGAGATGCTATGGGCATTGAATTTATCTGGTGAATAAAGTGACTAGTGCATATCCTCACTGGGCACTTTATTCTTAGATCAAAAAACAAATAAGCCAACTAACAAACCCACAAATGTTGCTCACAAAAGTGGGCATTGGGTTATGTCAGCTGCTATGGTTATAATCTGTTTTGGGGAATGAGTTGGAACCAATCACAAATTATTTCAGATAAAATTTAAGAGAAAAAAAGTAAATAACGAAAATTTGTGGGGAAAGCTCTCTGCTACACATACTTAGCTCTAGAGCCACAAAAACTTCCTTGGGAGTCCAACAATTAAATTTTAGTGCCATGAGTTGGCTTTAAGCTAAAAACTGATAAATGAAGCATTTTTGGTTTTTAGAAAATATTTTCCATATATACATATATGCATGTGTATCTGTAGATAGAGCCTGCACAACATATGGCCCCATGGATCGCTTGCAGCCCACCAAAGGATTTTGGGTAGGCCACCAAAAAGTAGGGTTGCCACTGTGCATTTTCTCCAGTTTGTCACATGATCCATGGCAACCAACCATTGTCTGTAGTCTCACCTATCTATGACCTGAAGAAATGTAGCCTATTTTAATTTCGGTCCCTACCCTACTGCCAAGTTGTGCAGGGCTGCTATAGATACATACACATGTGTGTATATGTACATATACACACACACACACACACACACACATATCTGTAGATATATTGGATGCTATGGGACATCCAATTTGGGATGTCCAAAAGGCACTTGATGATGTAGAATTGGTGCTCAGGACAGAGATCAGGTCCAGAAAAAGAGATTTAGAATCATCTGCATTGAATTGGGAGCTGGTGAGATCACAGAGTGAGACAGTATAAAGTGGAAAGAGAAGAGAGTACAGGACAGAATCTTAGGAAATACCTACAGTTAAAAAGTGAGACATGGAAGAAAAACCAGTTTAAAAAAAAAAAAGACAGAAAAAGTGGTTGAACAGAGACCTGGAGAGAGTAGTATCACGAAAAGCTTGAGACTCATGTCAAAATATCATGGAGAAGAAAGGATTCTACAGTGTTGAATGCTGCTGAGAGGTTCAGGATTGGAAAAAAGGCTTTAGAGGTGGCAAGTAAGTGTTCACGAGTATATTTGGAAAGACAAAGTTGAATGATAGAGACAGAAGCCAGATTTCAAATGGTTTAGGAGAACAATGAGAGGAAATGCAACCAATGAGGCTATCTGCATAAGTGTCAGGTGCTAGTGGGGATTCTTTTTCTTTTTCTTTTTTTTTTTTTGGTTAGGCAATGGGGTTAAGTGACTTTCCCAGGATCACACAGTTAGTAAGTGTTATGTGTCTAAGGCCGGATTTGAACTCAGGTCCTCCTGAATCCAGGGCCAGTGCTCTATCTGCTGCACCACCTAGCTGCCCCTGGGATTCTTTTTCAAGTATGGGCTGAATGTCCTCAGACATCCCCTCCAAATCCAAAATTCTGTGATTCAATCATCCATTTTTCATCACAAGTAAGATCAATAATTGTGTCAGAGGCTCATAGGAACTTAGATTTCAGGGCTGGAAGAGACCATCTGGGACATTTTTTTTTTAAATTTATTTTTATTTTTTAATTTTTATTTAAAATTTATTGTTAAGACTGGAAATGTATTAATATTTTCTTTATAAAATATACATTACTTAAAATAAATTTTATTAAATTTATCATTTTGTTTATTTTAAAAATAAGTTTTATTAATGCCTTTTATTTTTGACATCACCGTTCTTTCTGTAAAGTCCCATTCCTGCCTTTTTCCCTGCAAATATTGAACCTTCTCATAACAAAGAAAAACCAGTTAAGCGAAAAGAATCAGTATGGTGGTTGTAACAGCAACAACATTTTAATGATATTTTATAGGGGCAGTTAGGTGGCACAGAAACAGAAAGACCTGAGTTCAAATCCAACCTCAGATATTTACTAGTTGTGTGACCCTGGGCAAGTTTACCTCAGTTTCCTCGTCTATAAAATGAACTGGAGAAAGAAATAGCAAACTACTCCAGTATCTTTGCCAAGAAAACCTCAAATGGGGTCACAAAGAGTTATACATGACTGCACAACAATAAGAAAACATTTTTATACTGCTTACTATGTGCCAAGCACTTTACAAATATTATCTAATTTGATCCTCACAACATCCCTGAGAGGTAGGTACTATTTTGGTCCCCATTTTATAGATCAGGAAACTGAAGCAAAAGGAGGCTAAGTGACCATGTCAGATAATACATGCAACATTCTTTCCCAGATAGTCCCCCTCCACAAGTAGGCTTCGTATCTTTTCTCTAGGACATTATTCTTCCCCCTTATTTTACAGATGAAAAAAATGGAGACCCATAAAAGTTAAGTGATTTGCCCATGATCATTCAGGTAAAATCAACTCTGCTATCTTCCAAAGCCCAGAAGTCAAGCTACTATTATTATTATAGTTCAGCGACACTGATGTTTTTGTGGGTTTTGTGGAAAAGCTTGGGAATTGAACTGCAATTTATAACATTTTTTAATAATGGTAAATACATGTTTCAATTTTCAAACAGCTGAACAGTGAAATTTAAAGCAAAACTTATGTGTAATTTGGGGTTCAACTGTATAAGCCTCATTATCTGAACTAGATCGTAAGCTTCTTGAAATAGGGGCCCCAGATTACCTTTTTGTATTCCCAGCATCTAAATCTAAATTTTAAAAAATGTGTGCACACACACACACAGGGCTTCTTGATAGTTGAACCTAAGACTAGTCCTCAACAACAACAACATGTTCTAACCATTGGAATTCCCCAACAAGAAACCAACCTAAGTCTGAGATGTTTACTCAGAAGCGAAAGATCATTTCAGTTATCTGGCCTACTTTCAGAACCTGAGAAAATTTAGGTCTCTGACAAAGGAAATCAAGTAGAAGTTTTATGTAATGCATATATGAATTTAGAAGTTCCAGACATGATGTTGCCACAGAGCCAAAGATGAAGGTCCTCTTTCCGCAACCATATCATCATGGACAAGGATGGATGAAGAACTGGGATTAGAGGAAATGGATAACTCAGTCATGAATGAAAGCCTAGTGAGGTCTTCAGACTGAATCTCTATATCTGATAGGCAGTTTCTATTAAAAAACAACAACTGCTAAGTATTATTTCAGCCTTATTCAGAGTAGGCAGTCCATAAGGGCTGAAGGGTATGAAACAGAAGATAATGGCTTAAGAGCTTTCTGGGCTAATGTATTGAATAGATCTTTAATGATAAAGCCCTCTGATTTTGGTTCTAGGATCTTGTAACTTCCCAACTTACAAGAGCACACCTTGTTTAGATCATTGACTGAGAAGGTTTTCTCGTTGTTTTCTGTGGTTGTTTAATAGGCAAGGTTTTGGGGGAAGTTTCACAGTTTTGGCCCTTCACTGTGACATCTTGACTCTTCCTCCCTGAATTCAAATATGAAGTAAAATGAGCATTTCCACATTCATACTAGAACAGAGAAAAGAAGATTGTGCATGAAACTGTGAATATGATAGACAACTTGCTTTTCTTTTTAAACATATACTAAATTCAACATGTAATTTTCAAAGCTGCCCGCCCGACTTATTTATGATTTTTTTCTGGCCTCCTTTTTGTTCTCTTTTCCACATGAAAAGAAGAAGGTTTCAATGACCCTCTGTTCTTTCTCTTCTCTCTTCTCCTCTCCTCTCTTCTCTTCTCTCTCTTCCTTCTTTCTTTCTTTTTTCTTTTATTTCTTTCCTTCTCTTTTTCCTTCCTTCCTTCCTCCCTTCCTCCCTCCCTTCCTTCCTTCCTCCCTTCCTTCCTCCCTTCCTTCCTTTCTTTTTCTTTCCTTCTTTCTTTCACCATTCTATTACTACCCTCCAACTCCATTTGGGGGAAAAAAAAAAGAAAAACAAATCCCTTGTAACAAATATATCAGAATGACTCTTGAAGGTGGGAGTAATGGATGAATCATGGTTCCAACCCTTCTTCCTTGAACTCTGAAACTATGATAAATATATGAGGGAATGAACAACCTGGGTATAATTCATTTCAATTCAACAAGTATTTATTAAGTACCCACTATGTGTCAGGCACCATACCAGATACTGGGGATATTAAGACAAAGATATTGTTAACAATCTTTGCCCTTAAGGGGCTTATGAGAGAAACAACATGAATGTACATGCTTGGGGGAGATTGGAGAGAGAGATGGGCATGCTAGATGACATCAAGGTCTTTAAAGTCTCTCATATGGAATAGGAATTAGACTTATTCTGTTTGCACTCAGTGGTCAGAACCAAGAGGGATAAATAGAAGTTGCAAAGAGGCAAATTTGGGGTTGGTGTCAGGAAAAATATTTCTTAACAATTAAAGCTGCCCCAAAATGAAATGGGCTACCTTGGAAGGTGACAAATTCCTCTCACTGGAGGTCTTCGGGCTGAGACCAGGGGAAAATTTGTTGGGTATACTACAGTAGCATTTCCTTTCAGGTATGAGTTAGACTCTATAGCCACTGAGGTCCCTTCCAAATCTGAGATTTTGTGACTAAATACAAAATACATGCAAATAAAGGCAGAGTAATTTCAGGGAGAGGGAGGGTATTAATAACTGTGGGCATCAGTTCCTGTAAGAGGTGGCACATGAGCCGGGTCTTAAAGGAAGCAAGGGATTCTAGGAGGAAGAGACGAGGACAGAGAGTTTTCCACACCTGAGTGCCATGGTGCACAAATGCACAAAGATGGGAGGTCTATTCTCTATACAGCTGCCAAAGTGACTTTCTCAAAAGTCAGATCTGACTATGCTTTTCCCCTCCTACTTAGTAAACTCCAATAACTCCTTCAAGACCAAACACAAAACCATCTGTTTGGCATTTAAAGCCCTTCACAACCTGGCCCCCTCCTACTTTTCAGATCCCTAGCACCTAGCACGTAAAATGCACATCACAAATGTTTGGTGGCTTGCTGACTGACAAGTAAGCCAGTTTGTCTGGAATAGAGAGTTTGTGAAAGGGAGTGCTGTACATTAAGTCTGGAAAGGAATGCTGGAGTTGGATAGGAAAGGCCTTTAAAAGCCAAACAGAAGAGTCTGTACTTTTGGAGCATATGTCCTCCTAGAGTGAACTTAGTGGGAATGGAAATCTCCAAGGTTAAGCTAGTTGAAGGCCAGATTAGGTCTATGATCTGTTGTTTCTCCCTACCACATGAAATTCCCTTATATATTTCATTTGCTTTCATTGCATACAGAATAAAGTCCACATTCCTGAGACCAGCTTTCAAGGATCTTCACACACTGCCTTATACCTATCGTTTTAGACTTATTGCTCACCAATCCCTTATTGGAGTCCAAAAGTCTCTAGGCATTGTCTCCTAAACATATTTTATATATTCCAGACTCCACACAATACTCTGGGCATTTTTCTCTCCCCTTACCCTATGTCCCTACCACTTCTTCTCAATGTATTCAATTCCTACTCATTTTTTTTTTTTTGGCAATTGAGGTTAAATGACTTGCCTAGGGTCCCACAGCTAGTAAATGTCAAGTCTGAGGGTGGATTTTAACTCAGGTCCTCCTGACTTCAGGGCGGGTGCTCTATCCACTGTACCACCTAGCTGCCTGATTCCTACCCATTTTTAAAGATCCAGCTCAGGTCCCACATAATCTATAAACACTTCTGTGACCTGTTAAGTCTTCTACTGATGAATTCCCACAGCATTTGCTGTCTGAGCCATATATAAAACATGTTGCTTGATATTGTCAATTATCTTGTTATGCATATGAGTCTTGATTTCCAAACTAGACTATAAGCAGGGACCATGTCTTGAATTATTTTGTATCAATCACATCACTTAATACAATTCCTTGTACATATTAAGTAATCAATAAATATTTGTTGATGAGTGTATAATGCTCCTGCTACACACATCTACAATATCAAAGTCTTTTTGTCCTGTAGCATGTAGGAAAAGTGGTCCTAATGAATGTGGTGCTCCATGAAATCTTTCCCTTTTGGCTGCCAAAAGCACGTCTCAGATGAGTAATTATGGTTTTGGAGCATCAGAATAAACCTCCAGAATATTTCTGGCATCAACCACCTTTTCCACTCATAGATGGTGAGGCAACTAGTGCTTCCTGTGGAATCAGGAAGACTGTAATTCAAATCCTGCCTCAGATGCTTCCAAGCTGTGTGATCCTGGACAAGTAATTTAACTTCTTTCAGCCTCAGTTTCCTCACTTGTAAAGTGGGAATAATAATAGCACTTACCTCCCAAGATGGATAGATGTTTAAAAAGTTCAAGATACATAATTTTGAGGTAATTAATCATTTTATTAATAAAAGGGTCAGTGACACTCTCAAATGCCAAAGACCCATCATGAGGGTGGGTTACAGTTTATACGCCCTTGGAAGAGTGGGTGGTCCTGAGGCTTAATCAACTCTGATTGGTTAACAATTAGTGAGAGAGAATGAATATTACAATGAGAGGTGGACCTATTCTCATGAGGAACTGGGAGAACTTTAATTAAGTCATTTACTTCTAAATTGCTAGCCTATGGTAATCTAATCAATGAATCTATCCACACCCATACCTGTGTAGAGGACAGTGGACTTCCCCACCTTAGATTAAATTCCTTGTAGGATGGGTTGGAGTCTGAACAAGATTGAGGTAAAAGTCAATTCAATCTCATCATCAGCAATGTCCTTCAGAGACTGAACCTTGAAATGAGGATTTAAGAAAAAAAGGGGGAACTCTGGATCTCCCCAAATCATTGGCTATCATTTCTCTCAGTGGTTATGAATCAAATAAGATTACATATGTAAAGTAGCTATCACCCTAATTCAATCAGAATACGACGATTAACACACAAGGTCTCTTGAATCTGCTATTTAGTCGTTGGATAGAATGCAGGGTTGGGAGTCATAAAGGCCTGGATTCAAATCCTGGCTCTAACACCAGCCATGCCATCCTGAATCAGTGACTTAACTGCTAAAGCCTCAGTTTCCTCATCTATAAAATGGGGATAACAATACCTATAGTTCCTACCTCACAGAGAGTAGTGAGAATATGGGACAAAACATGCCAAGTTCTTTGCAAACTTTCCAACACTACCCACATGCCAGTTTATCATTATTTCTGCTCTCATTGTCTAGATTCACACTCCTATTTCTGCTCCTTAGCTTTTGCTATGTGAACGTTATCTTTCTTTTGCTGCACAGTGTCTCTCTTCTGGGCTGGCTCCTACTACCAAATCTCAGACTTCTCAAGGTATTGCACAATCCCTGCTGCGGTGGCAGTCTTTTGTGCCAACCCCCCCCCTCCCCCCACCCCAAATGACATAAAGAACAACTCCTTTCTCAGCCTTGAGTCATATCTTTTCCTAATCAGCCATACCCAGCAGAGTTTCTTGAATATCAAAGGTCAGAACCTTTGGGAGATAGCTTAGGGGTATACATTTCCATTTAGTTTAAAAGAGCAGAGTGAAACTATACTGGGAAATTCCTGGCTGAGAAAGAGATATGGTTTGTCACTATAGGATGATAGATACTAAAAATGAAAGAGGCTGGGGAGTAGATGTGAAACCATTCAATTTGTCAAAGTTAAAACAAGCACTCCATTCCCCAGCCCCCTCACCTACCCAGGTGCAGAATGCCCACAGACAATGTTTAATTTAGCAGAATCAAAGTCACTCACTGTCACTGCTACCTTTGTCTGCTCCCACTGATAAAATTATTGGTGTGGCAGGAACTCTGGGAGGAAACTTTAAAGACAGAACCCCAACTGGCTTTTTTTCAATCTGGCAGAACTCAAATCATACCCAAGGCAAGCAGCAAAAAACATACCCTTAAATACCTGAGAGTGGAGAAGATGTGGAGATGGGGAGGAAAGAATGAGAAAAGACTTCGTTAGGGAGGAGTTCAAAAACAAGTCACTTAGTAGCTTTTTATTTTCATGAATTCTTCTTGCTAAATATGTGCTAAGCTTTGTTATTTCCCTCCTGAAGGAGTGCACCTTCTAAACATGGTGTGTGTATGAGTGTGTGTATGTGTGTGTGTGTGTGTGTGTGTGTGTGTGTGAAAAGCCCTAGTCACACCATCGTAGTTATACAGTCAGTCCTCAATATTCTAGTGTTTAACTTTGGTGACTTCAAGCATTCCTGTGATTTTACTAATAACCTCATTTTCACTTGTGCGTTAGCAACCACACATGTTAGGGGCTATGTACAGTAGAGAAAAAAAAGGAGGAAACTATTCGTACAAGTGCTCATGAAGCCACTCTAGAGTGCGAAAGTAAAGTCTCATGTGCATGATGAAAAAATGGAGAAGCAGCTGGGCTTGTGGGTAAATGAGATGGTGGTCACCCTTGCCCTCTCCCCAGGAGCTAATTCCAGCTGGGGAGGTTGGACTAGGCTAGGGACTCATCCCGAGCAAGTGCTGAAACTTTCATGTGGGAATAGTTCAATCACAGAACTGAAAAGCAGATTAGAGATGGAAGGTTCCCTCTTCTCGTTTTTACCTTGGGGTTCTTCTGACAATAGCCACTTCCCCTTCCTATGCTGTCCAGCATTGCTTCTCCTCTCCCTAGCATTTTATGTTGTTTCATGGTTACTGTGTTAGGAAAAGTGCCTATCAGAATGAATATTTTGCTATAAAGAATTACAGGCAGAAAAGTGAATTTTCAGCAATCTCTAGTGAAAGATTACAGTTGTGGATAGTTGAGGGAACCTAACCCTCTATTTCCCATGGGTTCAATGTATCAATATTGGCATTTTTTACTTTCGTGTCCTTTTCTAGGAATGTCATCCCAGCAGAAGGTGAGGATTGACTGTAGTTCTTTTATGGTTGGCTTCAAGTACAGCTGGTGCTAAAAACGAATGGAAAAACAATTTTTAAGTGTTAACACTGTGCCAAGCATTATGCTAAGTAATGGGGGATGCAAATATAAAAGTGAAGGTAGGTCTTGCCCTCAAGGAACTTACATTCTAATTCTAGAGAAGCTAGAAGGGTAATGATCAAGGAGTGAAAGTTTGGTTTAGAGAGTTACAGAGCTGGTGAGTGGAACCATAGAGGCATAGATTGACCCACCTTTTCTAGGAGCAATTACAAAATTATGCCAAAAATGGAAGGGGAGAGGGAGGGAGAAAGGGAGATGCAGTAAAGGAGGCTGATGAGAACATTGCCAGGGAGTGAAATGAGGCACTGCTGGAGCTCAGCCCAGATATGGTCAGTGTGAACCAACCACCAATCGGAAAAGTGAGGTGGGATTTGGGTATGGAGGTGAAAGGGTTAAGTCCTTCAAGATATTTCCCTGTTCTAGGTGGAAAAGAAATCTTTATTCATAAACAGTGCAGAAAACCAAAACCATGGCAAAGTGGTGACACTATTGCTCTCTTGTGACACATGCTCATACTTCCCAGGCTGCCTTTTTGTGACTTCCTCCCTCACTGACATCTGCTCTTGGGGGCACCAGCATCCTCTTGAGGTTCACAACCTTGACTCTTCCTTCTCCCTTACCACCTATATCCAATCAGTTATTAAGTATTGTCAAGTATATCTCTGGGTCATTAGTTACCCCCTCTCCACTCACACAGCCACTACTTTAGTTCTGAATCTCATCACCTCTCACCTGAATTATTTACAATAACCTATTAATTGGATTCTGCCTCCAATCTCTTCCCTCTCTAATCTACCCTCCTCCCAACTGCCAAATTAATATTTCTCAACTATGATTCTGACCAGATCATGGCTCTCTGTTCAAAAATCTGGAGTAGTTCTCTATTACCTTTGGGATATAATACAAAATGAATGAATGAATCAATACCAATGCATTTAATAAGCACTTACCCTGTACCAAGTACTGTGCTAAATCCTTAGCCTGGAAATTAAAGTTCTCCATGGTCTGATTCTCACCTATCTCCCAGACTTAATGAATTCTATTCTTTTTTTTGTGTGCTCTAGTATTCTCAAACTAGTTTACTAGCAGGTTTCCTAACTTTGACATTCTAGCTCCCATTTATCTTTATGTCTTTGCAAAGTTTGTCCTCCACGTGTAGAATATATTCCTTCTCCTATTGCATGTGAAGCCTTTGCTGATTCAAAACTGGTCCCTCCCTCCTCAAATTATCTAGTGTTTACCTATTTGTGTGCATATTGTATCCTAGCTACACCACCCATGATTTCATTGAAAAAGATAGAGACTATTGACTTTATCTTTGTCTCCTCATCATCTTGTACAATGCCTTGCTCGTAGCAAGTGCTCATAAATGTTTGTTAGAAGGTATTGATGTTCATTTTAACCTAATTTTTCTCTGTAAAAATGGGATGTGATGGTGGTGGTGGGGAAGCATGCTGTGATTTGCTGCACAAAATTCCCTAGGGAAAATTCTGGATAAGAAAAAGTTTCTGAGTCTCCTATTTTACTATCATTTAAAAAAAATTATGAACCTAACAGGTATCAACAAACATGAACAATTCATTACATTCATTTCTTTTCTTCCCTTTTCTAGCATTCTTATTATTCCTGCCCCCCAAATACTCACCCCCCTTCCCACTGCCAAAATAAATGAAAGTCCTCCTTTACAGTAGGTAAGCTCAGATAAACAAAACAAATTCATACATTAGTTATATCTGAAACTGTAAGTCTCATTCTATACAGATAGTCCATTATTTTTCTACCAAGACATGGGAAGCATACTTCATTATCAGTCTTCTAGAGTTGTTAAGTCTTTCAAAATTGCTTTCCTTTACAGTATTGTAGCCATTGCATAGATTGTTTCCCTAAATCAACTCATTTCATTCTGCATCAGTTCATAAAAAAATCTCCCTAGATTTTCCTGAACCAATCCCTTTTGCCATTCCTTATGATGTAATATTATTCTAGTACATCCATAGAACACAATTTCTTCAGTCTTCACCCCGGTTGATGAGTATTCACTCTGTTTCCTTTTTTTATTTGTTTGTTTATTTTGTTTTGCTACAATAATAAGAAGTGATGCTAAAAATATTTTTTGAGTCTTTGGGTCCTTTTCTGTTGACCTCTTTGGAGCATATGCCAAGTAACGGTATTGTTGGGACAATTTAGTGACTTTGGGGGGGGGTTAGTTCCAAACTGCTTTCCAGAATGGTTGAACCACTATACAAATTGCCTTTCTTTGTATTCACAGTAATTAGCACAACACCTGGCACATAGTAGTTGCTTAATAAATACGTCTTAACTTAGCCACTATTGAAAAAATAGGATATAAACTTAAAATAAACATGAGATTTGAATAATAACTGTTTTATAAAGGCTATTTGATTGATTGACTTTAGAGGTTATCTCATAGTATACTCCCCCATTCTACATATGAAGAAACTGAGTTCCAGAGAGGTAGTAATGACTGATGGAAGTAGATGTATAAAGGAGGAGAAATATTGTGGCGATAGAATCAATAGCACTTCTTATCTTTTTGGATGTGGAGGACAAAGAAAAATGGAACAAAGCAAAAATGACTTGGACTATGAGCATGGGTAATTGGAACTTTGGTGGTGCCATTGACCACCAAATAGGGAAGATAGGAAGCAAAGCAAGTAGACTTTGGAGGAAAGATAATGAATTACATTTTAGACATGTTGAGCTTCAGATATGATTGGAGTATCTAGGTGGACACACCTGAGTCTCTGGAGAGAAATGTGCATCTAAGCCTCAGAAAAAAGTCAGGCCTGGAGTTATCTATTTGAGAGTTATCTGTTGAAACTATTGGAATAAATGAGATCACAAAGGGAAAGAACATATAGAGACAAGAGGGAAGGTGAAAGTGGGCAAGTCTTGGGACATGTCAATATTAACAGGGCAGGGGGTAAGAAAGAAAAGTAGAAGGGATCAGAGAATTAGGAAGAAGATGAGAAGAATGCAATGTCTTGACATCAATGAAGCATTTATTGTGGTAATTCACCAAGTGAGATGATATTGTCTTTGCCCTTGGGAAATTTATTAATAATGGAGACAAAAATATATAAACACACATGACAAGAATCTTCATTTCTTTGCTTTTGTTTACTTATTGAAAAATATCAGTTTACCAAGAATGCACTGTAGCTTTTGTGCACTCTACAAATGACACAGAATAAACTGTCACCAACTCTCTAATATGTAAAAGGGTTGGCCAAATATTTTACTTTTATCTTTATATTTAGAAAATCACCATCAACATGTTTTTGTTTTCTAGCTATTACTATGACAGCAAAAGAGCCTCCTATTAACATACAATGAAATGTTTACTCAGTGAATTTCTAAATATGAACTTTATGAGAAATTATTCCTGAATCATCTATTTGCTGGAGGCAAATTGTTTTTCTTGGTTACATAAAGTGTAATTTTTAAGAGTGAAAGAAATTTGACCAAGGAGAGAAATTTTGGAAAAGTTTGACTTGTAACTGGATATTAGAATCTTAGTATTTATAGCTGGAAGGGACCTTAGAGCCCATCTAGTTCAATCCTCTCAGGAAACTGAAGCGGTAAAGTAACTTGCCAAATGTCACTGAGGTGGCATAGCCAACATTGGAACCCATGTGTTCTGTCTCCATATTTGCTGCTCTTACGTCAACACTGTCAATATGAACGTGGCCACACTCACACTTTGAACCTAAAAGAATTTGGGAAAGCCAACAGCAACAATAACAGCAATACCAACAACAAGATATTTAAACACCCACTGTGCTAAGTGCTGGAGATACAAAGGAAGGCAAAAACAATTCTTGCCTTCAAGGATTGATCTCACGATAAGCAAACAGCTATGTACAAACAAAATGTGTATGTGGTAAATCGGAGATAATTTCAGAGGGAAGGCACTAGCATTGAAGGTGACCTCAAAAGACATCTTTCAAGCCAAATAAATACCGAGATGTTACTTTGAGAGATTTTGCTGTGGAAATGTATATTCATGGGAGAACTCTTCGTTTTTGGCTGATCAAGGCTAGAACTAGCTAATAAAATGCATTCACTCATAAATCTTTTAATCGATCCAAAGTCAGATTTGAGTAGACAATGCACCATTGTGTAGTAGAAAAAGTGCTGACTAGGAGTCAGAAGTCGTGGAGTTCTAGTCCTGGTTCTGCCTTGGTTCTTGAAGCAAATCAAGGCTGCCCTGGGTTTTTATTTCCTCATCTGTAAAAGGAAGGGATGGAACTAATTAAACTCTGAGGACCCTTCCACCTCAATAGTCTATGAGTTTTGAGTACTAATGGATAGCATAAGATAGATGAGAAAAAAAGGAAACTGAGAAAGGAAGTGAAGAAAGAGGATGGAAAGAAAGAAGGAGGGGATGTCTCAGGGCTGCATGTATCCCCTCAAAAATGGGGGGAATGAATTGAAAGCCACTGGAGGAAGCAAAGGCTAGTCATCTGTGCACATGGGTCATTTGGTGGGGGGGGTGATGGGGGTGATGGGGTGTGTGTGTGTGTGTGTGTGTGTGTGTGTTTGTGTCTCAAGTGCACCCTGGTACACTATGAGATTTCTAAACTGTTAAAGGGGAGGAAGTCACACAATCCTCAGGACGGTGTCATCGGCACCTTCTGAAGTTGCTTCCCAGAAGCAAAGCTCCAGTCATCCTTTTCTAGCTATGGATCTGAAAAAGAGAACTCAGATGTTTCTTCCTACTGCTTCTACCAGTCTCAATCACTGCTTTTTCTCTATTCAAAAATCCCATTTTTGGGCTGTCTCATGAATGATTGGACAATTTCCTTTGGTCCATCACAGGATCTCAGAATTGGAAGAGACCCCAGAGGCCATCTAGTCCAATTTGGATCTTTAATATACGAATCCTCTTTAAAATACGCCTTTCCAACTTCTGCTTGATGACATCTAGAAAGGGGAGCTCACTACTTACTTCCTGAAGCACCAGCTTCTCATCTCTTAAAGAGATGAGTGTGCGTTTTCACCCATCTCCAGCACAAACAGATGAGCTAGACTGAGGTAAATGCTAGTTTAGTGCTTGTTGACTGACCAAGTTCTATGCCTTCATTTATAGTGATCCTGTTAGGAGAAACTTCTGCTTACACACTTCACTATGCAATTCTAGATTGCTACGTTCATAAAGTATTTACATAGCATATTGTTGCATAATGTTCTGCCAGGTGCCATAATAGATCAAAAAAGTACAAAACATAGTTTGTTCCCTCAAGAAGACAAGATAAACTCACATGACTCTTAATCTCCTGACTCCATACCTTTGCATTGGCTGTCCCCTGTGCCTGGAATGTGCTTCATCTTCACCTTGGCCCTTGGAAGCCCTAGTTTTCAAAAATACTCCATTTAAATGCTACTTTCTGCTAGAAACTTTTCCTGATTCCCATAACTACGACTACCTTGCTTCCAATAATATAAGTATCATTCACATATTATATAAGAATGGTATTATGAATATTATTAATATAATAGGAATATTCTATGAATGATGATACAATTATACAATATATTATTTTACATATAATTATATTTGTGTGTAAATATAATTATATGTAATATATATTATGTAATCATATATAGTATATAATATAAAATTAATATGAAAATAAAACATAATAGATAATAAATAGCTCACAACATTAATATTATGTGTGAATAATATGAATGTTATTAATATGACATGACTATATTAATTATATAATATCTATATATGTACATGTTGTCTCTGATAGAATGTAAGATCTTTGAGGGCAGGGACTATTTCCCTTCTGTCATCACATCTGTCATACCTAGCATAGTGCTGGGTAGCAGAGCGATGGAGCTAATAAGGGTGTGTCTTAGGAATGTCACTTGCTGTAGAGAGCTGTAGGAGAATGACAAATGAGAAAAGGCCCTTGGATCTGACAATAAGGAGATGTTATTGGAGAACATGGAAAGTGAAGTTTCAAGAGTGGTGGAAATAGAAACCAAATTGTGAGTAGTTGAGATGACCAGTAAGAGAGAAGTAGTGGATGAAAACCTCTCTTTTGAGAAGTCTAACAGCTAAGAGGAGAGAAATAGATTAGAAGAAAGAAAAGTGAGTATTTTCAAGGTAAGAAAGACAAATGCATTAATATATTTATCTGTAGAGTATTGGAATGTGTACTCAAGCAAAAGGCTGACACAACTTCGTTCTTCCTTATGGCAAATATCTTATGGGACTCTACCTGGGATTACAGAATGATATCCTGTTAATAGGATATTGCTACAATTTTAAGTTGTTCTTTTTTAGATTTCATAAATGTGTAATTGTGAGGGTATATTAGCTAAAGTTAACAGTGATCCTTTGATTAGAATATCTGATTTCTATAAAGTCAAATCAATTTTAAATGGATTTGTTTAAAATACAGCTAATAAGTCACATTAAAAAACCCAGCAAAACATTTATTAAGCATCCATTATATACCAGGTACTGCACTATACACTGGGGATGTAAATATAAGCAAAGATAGTCCTTACCTTCAAAAAGCTTAAAAAATAAATGAAGTTCTTTAACAAGAAACTTCACAACAATAAAATCTTATTACAATCAGTGGATTATTAGCCTACAAATGAATTTGTTGTGTTGCAATTTTGTTTTATTTTTTTCAAATTTTGCTTGAAATAAGTGGGTAATTGGCTAGCAAAACTCTGTATAGGCATGCCCCACTGAATAAATACAATATATAAAAATCAGAATTCATAAAAATAATATTAAAGAGGGATAAATATTTTACAAAAGGATGAATAACAGATTATCTTAAATAATGAGTTGATGGATTTAAAATAGATGTATTGTTCCTCCCTTTCTATTTGCAGAGGTGAAGAACTATGGTTTTGGAACACTGAATATATTATTGGATTTGGTTGATATGTTGGTTAGTTTTACTGAACTGTTTTTTTTCTTTTTAATTTTTTTTGTTTAAATAAGAGATGGCTCTCTGAGAAGGGTAGGAGGATGATACGTTGGGAAATGAAAGTGATGGAAAAGCAAAAGATAATGAATAAAGAGTTAAGTATATGTAATTTTGTCAACAGAACTTGACATACAAAATTTTTCTGTAACATTTGTTAAGTAAATTGAAGTGCATATACACAAATAATTTTGTTGAAACAGTACTTGTTTTGGAATTTATCTATAATCAGAGTCAATTTTATGTAGAGGAAAAATAAATGATTACCTATATGGGATGTTTTAAAGGGTTTCCATTACAACATCCCTCCCCCTCACTTCCTTTCTATTGAGACAATGTGGTGTGATGAAATGAGCATGATTTGGTGTTAGAGGATACCTGGGTTCTAATCCTGTCTCTGACACCCAGTAACTGTGTAACCATAATAAGTCACTTCCCTTCTCTGAATTTCAGTGATCTCAAATGTAAATCAAGGATAATACCTGTAGTACTTACCTTACCTGGTTGTCAAGTGGATCAAAGGAGATACTATATATAAAATGCTACATAACTGTCACAATTATGACTTCGAAAATGTGTAGTTATAGGGAGTAATTTTATGGTCTTTTCCCATGCTCATTTGTCGATGCCAGGAAGCCTTAGTGTTATGACAAGGGAGTCAGAGGAGCAGGGCTCCAGGAAGTCTCTCTTTAAATTAGACCGATGGACAAGGCTTGAACACCTAGCTGAGAACTCATGTTGTGAACTAAGGGAAGCTGACAGATTTTGGTGGTGGGAAATGTTTTGCTCAGCTCTCGAAGGCTTGGGGTAGCAGGTTGTTTTGTTCAGCTGCTTCTAAGGGAGGAAGGGCACCGAGAGTCAACTCAGGGGACCCCTGGAACCACTCTGTAGGAGTTTCTGCTATCTTTCTTTTAAGGCACTTGCCCAAGCAACAAACTCCCTTAAATTTAGAATGGACCAAACAGAAAATGATGACTACACGAGACAGCAGGAAATACTGGACCAAGACCAAAAGACAAAAAAAAGAAGAAAATAAAAGGCATTTCATAGCAAAAACCACTGACTTGGAAAACAGATCGAGGAGAGATTATTTAAGAATTAAGGGACTATATGACCACCATCACTAAAAATGAATCTAGATCTCATATTTCAAGAAATCATTAAAAAAAAAACTGACTAGATCTCTTAGAACCAGAGGACAAAGTGGAAATAGAATCAATTTATCATCTCCTAAAAGAAACCTCAAAATTAAAACACTCAGGAACATCGTAGCTACAATCCGTAACTTCTGGGTCAAAATAAAAAATGTTGCGAGCAATCAGAAAGAAAGAAAGAATTTAAGTATGAAGGAACCACAGTCAGGATTATACCCAATTCAGCAGCTTCTAATATAAAAGAGTGAAGAGTTTGGAATATGATATTTCAGAAGGCAAAGCATATAGGCCTACAACCAAGAGTAACTTACCCAGCAAAACTGAGCATTATCTTACGGGGAGAAAATTTGATCTTTAATGAAACAGAGGACTTTCAAGAATTCCTGATGAAAAGACCAAAAGTGCATAGAGATTTGAAGTGCAAATTCAAGAGTCTAGAGGACCATACAAAGCTAAACATGAGTGAACAACCATAAAGGACTAAAGAAGGACAATGTGCCCACATTTTAAAATAGGGAGATGACATGTGTCCCTTGAGAACCCTATCATCATCGGGGATCTTAGTAGGAGTCTAATTAGATGGAGATCGTAAGGATAGTTCTGTTATATTTTGATGATCTTAAAAGAAGAATGGAAAAGGAGGAGAAGAGAAAAAGAAGGAGAAGGAAAGATGGGGAAAATTATGTCACATAATTAGTGTACACAAGTAGAAGTCTATACAAACAAAGAGGAAGGGATAAGGGAAGAGATTGACACTTGATCCTCACTCTCATCTGAACTTTCCAAAGGAGGGAAAAATTCAAGAATGTGCACACACACACACACACACTCACAAGTGGGACTGGTGTAATTGTGTACAGGGATAGCAGACAGATTAATCAGATTATCACTATTATATAGTATATATAATATATATTATATTATATATATATAAATATAAAATATATATTATATAATCACTATTAGTCCTAAACAAAACAGTCTATAAAAAATATTCATAGGTTTTTTTTGTGGTGGTAAAGAATGAGAAATTGAAGGGGTGCCCATCAATTAAGGAATGGTTGAACAAGTTGTGGTATATAAATGTGAATACTACTGTGATATAAGAAAGGATGAAAGGAGTGGTTTCAGAGAAATGTTGGAAGACTTGTGTGTACTAGTGCAGTGAGGTAAGCAAAACCAGAAGAATAGTTTATACAGTGCAACAATATTGTAAAGATAAATAACTTTGAATGACCCAGAAGTTCTAATCAATGAAAAGACCAATAATGGTTCCAGAGAACTCATGATGAAATCGACCTCCTCATAGAGAGGAGATAGACTCAAAGCGCAGTTTGAAATACTTTTTTATATACGATGTAGGAATTTGCTTTGTTTGGTCATAGCTATTTGTAACAGGATTTTTTTCTTTATCAGTTGTTTGGTTTGGGGGATGGGGGGAAGTTGAAAGAGAGAAAAGGTAGATTTTTGTTGATTGAAAAAAGTGTAATTTAATTATTTAAGAAACCTTGGCTCACCTGGTCAAGTCACTGAGCTTCTCTAAACCTCTGTTTCTCTAGACCTCAGCTGTATAAAAGAAGGGTTGGTCAGGGATGGAGAACTTTGTTCTATGAAGTTTGGATTCAGTCAAAAGGCCACACTTGAGGACCTAGGGAGGGATTTGTTTTGTAAAGTTTGGATTCAGTCAAAGAGCCACACTTGGGGACCTAGAGGGCCACATGTGGCCTTGAGGCTGCAGGTTCCCCACCCCTGGTCTAGATGGCTCCTTCTAGTTCTGACTCTTGTGACTCTATGAAACATTAGATGCTTTGCATATTTGCCTGATCTTGTTTCTACAATAGCATGTAAGGAAATGCCCTTTCTTTTCTTCCTATTTCACTCTGACCTCTTGACTTTCACCAGAAACCATCAGCAACAAGATGGAACAGTTCCATCCCAGAAACATTGTTTTTCCATCGTTTATTTTTCAACTTCATTTTCCAAGTTTCATATAAAAATGTATTTTGCTAGGGTGCAGAAAGGGTCCTGAGCTATATGAATTCCTTCTTAACATTTTTGTCTTATACTGCTGGACTACTCTGAGATGTGGTGGTGTTGAGATTTGTCTAAAGAAATCACATGCTTAAATCTTTGCTCTGTGGCTAGTTGTTCCCTTGTGGCTGCTCTAAGTGATAGTTCAGAATTCAGTCAAGGATCCAAAGTATGGTTCATGTGATACTCTATATGTTGCAAAGAGTGAAGGCAAAATATTTTTGGGCCACAAAAATGTTTTCTAAGCACTGAATTTTGGAGGTCATAAATAAATCTAGTTGGGCACAGTAAATTTACGTAAAATAAAGGTTGTAAGAAAACTGTATCATAAGATTTGTAAATAAGAGAAGAAAGCAATAAACCACTTCTAGACTTAGAAACATAGCAGCTCACTAATAATGTATGTTGAAAATATAAATTCTAGAGTATGGATGGATGCTGGCTCTGCAATAATTTTTTCAAGAAAATGTGGTTCCCTAAGTTTCTTTGCCATCTAAAACTGCTTTTAATGACAGATTTCTAAAGGCAACAAAGAAAAATGAAGTACCCAGAAAGAGAGTTTAGAAATTTTATTTCATTTACTTGTTTTATTTTACAAATGAGAAAGCATTTTGTAAACTTTGTTTACAAAAAGTACTATACAAATATACATAAAGTGCTATACAAATATAAGGTATTATTTTTATTGTCATCTTACTTTCACATTTTTCTTACCTCTTTTCTTTTCTTTTTTTTTTTTTTAGTGAGGCAATTGGGGTTAAGTGACTCGCCCAAGGTCACACAGCTAGTATGTATCAAGTGTTTGGTCTAAGGCTGGATTTGAACTCAGGTCCTCCTGACTTCAGGGCTGGTGCTCTATCCACTGTACCACCTAGCTGCCCCCCTACCTCTTTTAATATTTATATTAATCAGCCCACTGAGTTGGTGCGGGAGCATATTAAACCTTTGGCATATTACTTTGCGGGAGAGGTGTATGTTTTTTTTTTTTTGATAAGGCAATTGGGGTTAAGTGACTTGCCTAGGGCGACATAGCTAGTAAGTGTTATGTGTCTGAGGCCGGATTTGAACTCAGGTCCTCCTGACTCTAGGGCTGGTACTCTATCCACTGTGCCACCTGGCTGCCCTGGGAGGGGTGTATGTTAAAAGGGTAGAGTAACTTATAGTTTCTAAGTTACCAGAGAGTGATAAAGCTTATTACTTGACTATATATTCAGGAGGTGCTCAATAAAAATGAATGAATCCCTTTTCCTTAATACTTCAATGAATCTATGATCTAATGAATATGCACATTCCATCCATTGGGACCAATCACAAATCATTCATGGTTTCTCAGGCTTCTAGTCTGTGGATTTTCATAAATCCTCTATTGAGAATCTGCCTAAAATGTTGGAAAGCACACTCTAGGTTATTTCCATTCCACAAGTAACAAAGCAACAGTTAAATTATCCTTATGTTTGTTATTCTTTGCTCTTACTTCATGACTGGCCCAACTTTTCTAAACATACATTTCCTGGATCATAAGTTTTATGCTTCTTGTGTACAAATCATCATTGATATTATGCTTCAATCTATATGCCATACTTTACATATCTGGTGCTATTATACTAAGCCATATCTACTTCACTAATTATCACCATCAGGAAGATATCCTGGCCAATTAAAAAAAATTAACATAGGGGAATAGTAAAATACATGGGTGGCTGTGAGCACACAGCTACTTCCTCTTCAGCCATCAGCAGTCTGGACAACCAGCGTTACTTAATAAATTAGGTTGCTACTGGGTGTACTGTTTGCCTTGTCCCTTTGGGTGGTTGTGTGTCTCATTGGTCACCCATAAATGGGACTATTTGGAGTACTTTCCCCATGTTCCATTTGTGTCTTGCACAAGATCTCCTCTGCTCCAGTAAAAAACACCTTTGGAAATTATACGTCTTCATGATTTATGACTCATTTGATATTATTCACCAGAGGATTGTTGGAAAAGTTGATCTCTCTGGTTGGGTTATATCTCTCCAGAAATCTTGTATGAACTTAGCATGTGCATGGGCAACATCTTATTTGAAGGAGTCCTTTAAGACCATATTCTGTTCTACCAAGTCAGATTTTTTTTTTTAATTGAAGAATGGTCATATAAGGCCAGGTTGGTGGTACACTGGAAAGAATGCTGGATCTGGAGTTGGGAAGACCTGAATTCAAATTTGGCCTCAGACACTAGCTGTGTGACCCTGACCATGTCACTTAACTTCTGCCTCAATTTCTTCATCTGTCAAATGAGAAAAATAATACCACCCACTACCCAGTGTTGATGTAAGGATAAAATGAGATAATATTTGTAAAGCACTTTGCAAATCACAAAGCAATATATAAATGCTAGCTATCATTATTATTTTGAGAGTTTATGTTCTCTATACCTTTCAGTCAATTGTTCAGTGCCTTAAGCATGGCATTTAGCTTACATAATTGAATTAATATGCCTCTAGACTGGAGATATCAAACTTGAGTGCCAAACCAGATTAAAATGTAATTAGAAAATGTTTAACAAAATAAATAAAAATATTATACAACATAGATAATGTTAATTTGTGGTTTTCTTTTCTTTTTAAAAAATTTATTAATTTATTTTTAATTTTCAATAATCACTTACATATGCTTTTGAGCTTTAAATTTTTCTCCCCCTCCCTCCCCACCTCCCTCTCAAGATGGCACACAATCTGATATAGGCTCTACATATATATTCCTATTAAACATATTTTCACATTAGTCATGTTATAAGGAAGAATCAGAACCAATAGGAGGAACCACAAGAAAGAGGAAACATAACAAAACAGAAGGAAAAAAAAGAGCTAATAGTATACTTCAGTCTACATTCAATTTCCATAGTTCTTTCTCTGGATGTGGATAGCATTTTCCATCATGAGTCTTTTGGAGATGTCTTAGATCCTTGCATTGCTGAGAAGGGCTAAGTCTATCAACGTTAGTCATAGTACAATGTGGCTGTTACTGTGTACAATGTTCTCCTGGTTCTGCTCACTTTACTCAGCATTAGTCCACACAAGTCTTTCCAGGTTTCTCTGAAGTCTGCATGCTCATCATTTCTTATAGCACAATATTATTCTATTACATTCATATACAACAACTTATTCAACCATTCCCCAATTGATGGACATCCCCTCAATTTCTAATTCTTTGCCACCACAGAAAGAGCTGCTATAAATATTTTTGTACATGTGGGTCCCTTTCCTATTTTCGTGACCTCTTTAGGATACAGCCCTAGAAGTGCTATTGCTGGGTCAAAGGGTATGCACATTTTTATAGCCCTTTGGGCATAGTTCCAAACTGCTCTCCAGAATGGTTGGATCAGTTCACAACTCCACCAGCAATGCATTAGTATTCCAATTTTCCCACGTCTTTTCCAACAATTATCATCTTCCTGTTTTGTCATGTTGGCCAATCTGATCGGTGTAATGTAGTACCTCAGAATTGTTTTGATTTGAATTTCTCTGATTAATAGTGATTTAGAGCATTTTTTCATATGACTATAGATAGCTTTAATTTCTTCATCTGAAAACTTCCTGTTCATATCCTTTGACCATTTATCAATTAGGGAATAATTTGTGGTTGTTTAAGTCAATATGTTGTCCACAGGGATATTTCTATTTGACTTTGACACCAGTGCTCTAGATCATTCCTATAAAAATTTTAGAGATGAAAAAGTAGTTGGGAGGGCAGAGTACCTAGTATGTGTGTATCCCACCTTCTAAGACGGGTCCTACAAGTATATTATCTTTATTTTGCAGATGAGGAAATTGGTTTAGGGAACATAAGTGACATTGATCATCAGAGAGCTGGTTAGTATTCCAGCCAGAATCCAAATATAGTCCACTCAACCACCTTTTTGGGAGGTTATAATACCATCTATTATTTTTTCTAATTGTTTGGTATCTTTCTCCTCTTCAGCTTTCTTGAGAATCTCTTCCTCAAAGCTTTCATAATTATGCCATCTCATTTGGTCTCATCCAGATCAGTTCCTACCTTCACCGTACATATCGTTATTCAGTATATCGTGTACTGAGTTGTTAGAGTCCAAATGTGGTGGTTCCATTGCCTTCCATGGTGAATAGATTGCTATAAAAATGCTGGGAAATATTTTCCATTTTTTTCTGTTTATTCTTCTCTATTCATCTTTGTCTGTAACTGCTCCTGGGATGATGGTTTGGCTTGATTTAGTTCATGCTAAGCTTTAAACTCATTTTTCACTTCCCCTCCATTTGTTCTTGTTACTACTGTTCTTGAGGTGATATTGCTCATCCCCTTCTTACCACCCTTCTTTTTAACCTCTAGCAAATGAATGTATTTTCTCAAATGATGTTGCCCTTCCCCTCCATGTCTCTTCCTGGGCAAGGAGATCAAGTGTTTGCTGGCTGGTATTATTTCTGGGTTCTTTTGGTCTCATTGTGGTAGTTGCTTTCTATAGGTACCTGGAAAATATGCAAATATGTGTTAAAGAAACTCTCAGAATGGGTAATGAGAAATAGTAATTCCATTGGGACATGAAATTCTACTTTTCTATGCCAAAATTCTTTCACACGTTGTTGGTTCCCGCCCTACTTCCTTTAAACATGCCTACTTCTCCTCATGCCTTTAAAAACAAACAAAACAAACAAACAAAACCACTAGATTCCATTATCCCTTCAATCTGTTAGTCTATATTTCACCTCCATTCCTTAGCCAAATTTTGAGAAAAAGCTATCTGTGCTTGCTGTTTCCACTTATTCTCCTATCACTTTCCAACAATTTGCAATTTGGCTTCAACGTTCAACCAAAACTGCTCTCTCCAAAGTTATTGATAATCTCCTAATGGACAAATGTTTTAAAAGTCTTGCTCTTTCTAGACTTCTCTGCTGTATTTGACACTGTTGATTGACACTCCTCTCCTTGGAGACTTTCTTGGTCTTAATGAGAATACTTTTTGCTGGTTGTCTTCCTAGTTGTCTTCCAGCTCCTTCTCAGTCATCTTTGCTGGCGTGATCCAGATCATGCCCCTAATTGTAGGTCTTCCACAAGATTCTTCCTGGCTCTTTCTTTTGTTTCTATATTCTCTGAGCCATCAAAACCCAAACAATTGCACTAGGGGCCATCACCAGTCATCTTGATCTGTGTCTTACCAATTGGACTCAGATGACTTGAGGAGAGATTGAGGAAGATAACCTTGCACAGCTCTGTCTCACTCAAATCCAATGCACTTACAAGTCAAGACATCACCCTGCTGATGTCATTGGTCCTCTTCAAAAATGAAAGACCACCACCATCACCACCACCACCAGCACTCTCTTGGTGACTTCATCAGCTTCCATAGGTCCAATTATTATCTATATGCTGATGACACACAGACCTATATATCCAGTTCTAATTCAGTCCCACGTCACCAGTTGTCCATTGAACATTTCAAACTGAAAGTTTTAGAGACATCTTAACCTCAACATATCCAAAACAGAACTAATTTCTCCACCGCAAACCCTCACCTCATCTAGCTTTCCCTAATCCTGTTAATGTCAACACCATCCTTTCAGGATCTCAGGTTCATAACCTTGTCGTTTTCCTCAACTTCTTCCGCTCCCTAACCACACATATCCAACTGGTGCCAAGTCTTGCTGTTTCTACCTCCATAACATTTCTCACATCTGACCCCTTTCTACTCACACAACCAACACCTTAACTCAGTTCCTCATCACCTCTTTCCTAGTCTGTTGCAATGACTTCTCAACTGGTTTTCCTGCTTCAATCCCGCCCCCCCCTTCCAGATCATCTTCCAAAGGGATGCTAAAGTGATTTTCAAATGCAGAACTCTCTCTGTCACTCCCTTCCTCAATAAACGGCAGGGGTTCATTGCCTCTAGGATAAAATATAAATTCCTTTTTTGGGCTTTTAAAGTCCTCCACAACTTAGCCCCAACTGATTTTTCTATTCTTGTTGTAGGTGACTCCCCTTTCCTCTGTAGTCCAGGGGTGGGGGAACCTGTGGCCTTGAGGCCACATGTGACTCTCTAGATCCTCAAGTTTGGTCCAAGTTTGGATACAAAGTGCCACATTTGGGGACCTAGAGAGCCACATGTGGCCTCGAGGCCACAGATTCCCCACCCCTGGACTAGTTAAGCTGGCTTTTTCTCTGTTTTCACACATCCCAGCTCCAGTCTCAATGCCTTTGCACTGGCCGTTCCTCATTTTTGGAATTCACTCCTCACCTCACAGAATCTTTCTATTCCTTCTAGACACAGCTCAAGTACCACCTTCTACATAAAGCCTTTCCTCTTCCCCCAAGTGCTAGTTCCCTCCCTCCCAAACTATCTTGTATTTAACCACTTCATATTTATTTATATCTATTTTATCTGTATTTATTCTGCATGTACTTATGTAAGGGTGTGCCCCCTTTTATACTTCAGCAAAAGGCAAAGGTCGTGGAGAGAGACAATAAAACATTAGGGAAAACCCTTTCAGATATGAAAGAAGCCACCTATACCTTTTATGGGTCTAAGGCTTTTAAAAGCTCATTAGAGAGGCAGCTAGGTGGCACAGTGGATAGAGCACTGGCTCTGAAGTCAGGAGGACCTGAGTTCAGATCTGACCTCAGACCAAACACTTGACACTTACTAGCTGTGTGACCCTGGGCAAGTCACTTAACCCCAATTGCCTCACAAAAAAAACAAAAACAAACGAAAAAAGCTCATTAGAGTAGGAGATGACAGAGACAATTAACTTACCCCAGGACACGGACTACTGCTACTACTAATTTGCGAACACCCCAATAGGATTCTGGGAAATTGTCTGGGATTGTCACCACAAATTAAGGGTGTGGACCCTCACAGAGAGTCTGAGTTGAACAGGAGAGACAATGTGACCTCCATCCCATACTTGACAGGTAATAAATCTCAGCTGAGTCCCTGAGTAGAAGTTAGTCAGTCTCAGTGTCTGCACTTTCTTAAGGAGCACAATAATGTTCATACTGAAAAACAAAAGAAAACAAAACAACAAAAACCTAACACCTAGCTGACCCTGAGGTTGAGAGGCAGAGCTGAGTCCAACCCAATAGCAGCCATGCCCTGTGAACTACCAGCCTGGCTCCACCTAGCAGTGGATAAACCCAAACAGCAGAGATGCTTGCCCTATAAAGAACCCATGTGATATGTGGTAGTCTATGGGGTGTCAGCCAAGCCTAGTAGGAACGATGTGTCCATCACTGACACTAATGTCTTGTCTCACAGTGAACGAAAAGCAGGACACAACTGAAACAACTGAATGACAACAAAGCAGAATAGCAACTATGGAGGGCCTGGTCCCTTTAAAAAGGACCTTTTCTGCACCAGAAAGACATTTTTTTTTTTTTTTAGCAACAACAAGGGGCTTTAATCAAGGTAAGAGAATTACAATTTGGAACATCATGCAGCAGGAAGAACTGGCCCCAGGCAGGGACAGAAGAGGTCAGACTTAAATACATAATACATAGATAGTATAATACATGGTATTTAAATATATAGTACAATATGTTATTCTTGCCAGGCTTGAAAATTAAGACTCCTTTCCCTCTCTCCTTTCTCATCTACTCATAGAATTTTGTCAGTTTGACTATTTCCCATACTCAAATGAAGCTATATAACCTGCTGGATACCAGCTTTAGAATTGGAAGGAATCCTAAATCACATAATTTTACATAGAAACAGACCTAGAGAGAAGAAATTACGAAGTCCTAAGGTCATAGAGCTCTGTCGTTTCATAAAAGAGTATTATGTAGCATGAAGAGTGGTGGATTTGGCATCAATGTACCTCAGTTAAAATCCTATCTGCACTTCAGTTTCTTTATCATAAATTGAGGAGGTTAGACTAGATGAACTCTAAGGTATCTTTCAGCACTAGATCTTTAATCATATGGACAAATGAACCTGAGTTCTCAAAGAACACAGATTCTGACAACTACCAAGCTGGGAAGCATTTAAATATAGGTCCAAATGATGCAGTTTAGGGGTTCAGGGGTGCTGGGACCCCAAAATCACAACATGTGGGTCCTGCCCAAAAGAATTCTACCCAAGCCTTCTTTCAGCCAAAGGCAAGGTTTATTAGAACGTCCATCATATTGGGCAGACTCTTAAGGAGTCTGAACACGGGTAAGCAGTGGCTGGATTTTAAGAATCTGACCAGTGGCTAGATTATAAGAATCTAAGCCCAGAGAGACATTTTCAAACACTCCTCACAGAGATGGCACCCTGAAGAAAAAAAATATCTCTTTACTCTTGGGGGCCAATGCAAAGTTATTCGGCAAAGAAGAAAACAGGAAGTTCACTCTTTATGTAAATTTCATGGCATAAGATCATCTTTTCCCATTTATTTATTTATTTGTTGTTTAGTTGTTTGTTTACTTATTTATGCTGAAAGAGACCAATAATTATCCCAGTTTGGGGAATGGCTTTCTGGTTTTGGCCAATCCCTGATGCTTTCATAGATGTCCTAATAGAAGAGACTAAATAATTTTGATCAAGCATATAGTGTGAGGAGGGAGCAACCATAACAAGAAGCTTCTGAATGTAGGCAAGTAAACTCTTTTTAAAAGGTATTTTATCCCCGCTATCCCCAATTACATGTAAGATAGGCATTTTTGTTTTTTGTTTTGAGTTCCAAATTCCATCCCTCCCTTTCCTTGAGAAGGTAAGCAATCTGACATAGGTTATACATGTGCAATCATGTAACACATCCCACATTAGTTATTTTGGACAAGAAAACTTGAACAAGAAAGGAAGAAAGAAAAAAAGAGAAAGAATGAAAGAGGAAAATAGTGTGTTTCAGCCTGTATTTAGACGACATCATTTCTCCCTTTGGAGGGCAGATAGCTTTTTTCATCATGAGTCTTTCGGGATTGTCTTGGATCATTGCATTGCTGAGAATACCTTGTCATTCATAGCTCTTCATCATACAATGTTGCTGTTATTGTGCACAGGGTATATATTCTTCTGGTTCTGCTCACTTCACTTTGTATCAGTTCATGTAAGTCCAGATTTTTTTTGACATCATCGGGCTTGTTGTTTCTTATAGTACAATAACATGGGGGGCGGAGCCAAGATGACGAAGGGAAAGCAGTGACTTGCTAGAGCTCTCCCCCAAACCCCTCCAAATACCTATAAAAATGGCTCTAAACAAATTCTAAAGCAGCAGAACCCACAAAAAAACAGAGTAAAACAAATTTCCAGCCCAAGACAACCTGGATGGCTGATCGGAAAGGTATATCGAACCGGGCTGGGAGAGGAGCACAGTTTGGCATGGGCACGCAGGCCGCAGTGACCCTGGAGCAGGCCTCAGAGGACTGAATCGCGGGCAGCTGTGGTTGTTTCCAGATTCTCAACCCACAAACACCAAAGACAACTTAGAAGGTCAGTGGGAAAAGTCTGTGACTGCGGTGAGAAAAGGAGCTAGGTCTCAGCCACAAGTCCTGAGTGTGGGCCACGGCTGCCTCCTGAGCTTCTGGCCCACAGACTGGGGGAGTCGAATAACTGATCAGAGGGGGATTGCAGGGATCTCTTTGCCAGGGCTTAGGCAGGAATCTCTTGCTTTGCCCGTGCTTGGATCTGGGTCACAGTTCTGAGGGGCAGTCCTGGGGCAAGGAGGAGTGCTGGCAAGGAGGAGCGCTGGCATGGTGGAGCTAGTTGTGGCAGTAGAGAGGAAACATCTCGCCCCTTATCATAGCACCTTGGAAGAACTGACACTTTTCAGGTCCCTAGAAGTATCTCTGAAAACAGCTGTACAAACCCCCGAAGCTTGGGACAGTACATTCTCCACATTGGAAACAGACTCTTACCTTAACAAAGAGTTTAAAACTCAAGTAATTGGTTGGGATCATGAGCAAGCAGCACCAAAAGAGTCAGACTATATTATCTTACTTTGGTGACAAAGAAGATCAAAACATACAACCAGAAGAAGACAACAAAGTCAAAGCTCCTACATCTAAAACTTACAAGAAAAATATGAATCAGTCCCAGGCCTGGGAAGAGCTCAAAAGGGATTTTGAGAAGCAAGTAAGAGAAGTAGAGGGAAAACTGGGAAGAGAAATGAGAGTGATGCAAGAAAATCATGAAAAGCAAGTCAACAGCTTGCTAAAGGATACCCAAAAAATACTGAAGAAAATAACACCTTAAAAAATAGCCTAACCCAAATGGCAAAAGAGGTCCAAAAAGCCAATGAGGAGAAGAATGCTCTAAAAAGCAAAATTGGACAAATGGAAAAGGAAGTCCAAAAGCTTACTGAAGAAAATACTTCCTTAAAAATTAGAATAGAGCAATTGGAAGCTAGTGACTTTATGAGAAATCAAGACACTGTAAAAGTAATCCAAAAGAATGAAAAATTAGAAAACAAGGTGAAATATCTCATTGGAAAAACAACTGACCTGGAAAATAGATCCAGGAGAGAGAATTTAAAAATTATTGGACTATCTGAAAGCCATGATCAAAAAAAGAGCCTAGACATCATCTTTCAAGAAATTATCAAGGAAAACTGCCCTGATATTTTAGAACCAGAGGGCAAAATAGAAATGGAAAGAATCCACCGATCTCTTCCTGAAAGAGATCCCCAAAGGAAAGCTCCTAGAAATATTATAGCCAAATTCCAGAGTTCCCAGGTCAAGAAGAAAATATTACAAGCAACCAGAAAGAAACAATTCAAGTATTGTGGAAACACAATCAGGATAACACAAGATTTAGCAGCTTCTACTTTAAGGGACTGCAGGGTATGGAATATAATATTCCGGAGGGCAAAGGAGATAGGATTACAGCCAAGAATCACCTACCCAGCAAAACTGAGTATAATTCTTCAGGGTAAAAAATGGTCATTCAGTGAAATAGAGGACTTTCAAGCATTCTTGATGAAAAGACCAGAACTGAATAGGAAATTTGACTTTCCAATACAAGACTCAAGTGGAACATCAAGAGGTAAATAGGAAAGAAATCATAAGAGACTTATTAAGGTTGAACTATTTACATTCCTGCATGGAAAGATGATATTTGTAACTCATGAGACTTTTGTCAGTATTAGGGTAGTTGGAGGGAAAAATTTATGTGTATGTATATATATATATATATAGATAGATAGATAGATAGATAGAGGGCACAGGGTGAGTTGAAGATGAAGGGGTCATATCTGGAGAATAAAATTAAGGGGTGAGAGAGGATTATACTAGGAAAAAGAGAAAGGGAAAGGTAGAATGGGGTAAATTATCACACACACAAAAAAAAAACAGAAAAGAGAAGGCTCTTACAGTGGAGGGGAAACAGGGGAAGGTAAGAGGGAATGACTGAATCTTATTCTCATAGGATTTGACTTAAGGAGGGAATAACATACACACTCAATTGGGTATGGAAATCTGTCTTACCCTATAGGAAAATAGGAGGGGAAGGGGACAAGAGAGTAGGGGGATGATAGAGAGGAGGGCAGATTGGGAAAGGGGGTAATCAGAAGCAAATACTTCTGAGGAGGGACAGGGTCAAAAGAAAGAATAGAATAAATGGGGGGCGGGATAGGATTAAGGGAAATAGAGTTAGTTTTTCACTGCGTATCTACTATGGAATTGTTTTGCATAACTGCACATGTATAGCCTATATTGAGTTGCTTGCCTTTTTAATAAGGGTGGATGGGGAGGGAGGAAGGGAGAAAATTTGGAACCCAAAGTTTTAAAAACACATGTTTAAAAAAAAATGTTTTCACATGCAACTGGGAAATAAGAAATACAGGAAATGGGGTACAGAAATCTATCCTGCCCTACAGGAAAATAGAAGGGGAAGAGGGGGAGAGATAGCAGGGAAAGCAGACTAGAGGAAGGGGTATTTAGAATGCATGCCATCTTGGGTGGGGGGAAGGGTGAGATGGGGTGAAAATTTGGAGCTCAAAATCTTGTGGAAGTGAATGTTGAAAACTAAAAATAAAAAAAAAGAAAAAAAAGAAAAAAAAGAAAAAAAGTGGTACAATAATGTTCTATTACAATCATATACCACAACTTGGTTAACCGTTCCCCAAATGATGGACATCGCCTCAATTTTCATACCATAAAAAGAGCTGCAAATAAATATTTTTGTACAAATAGGTTTTTTCCCCTTCTTAAAAATCTCTTTGGGACACAGACCTAGCAGTAGTATTGCTGGATCAAGGGATATGCACAGTTTTATAGCCCTTTGGGCATAGTTCTAACTTGCTTTCCAGAATGGTTGAATCTGTTCACCATTCCACCAACAATGCATTAGTGTCCCAATTTTCCCACATTCCCCTCCAACATTCATCATTTCCCTTTTTTGTCATATTAGCCAATCTGAGAGGTATGAGGTGGTACCTCAGAGTTGTTACAATTTGCATTTCTCTAATCAATAGTAATTTAGAGCATTTTTATATGACTATAGATAGTTTTGCTTTCTTTGTCTGAAAACTGCCTGTTCATATTCTTTGACCATTTATCAATTGGAGAATGACTTGTATTCTTAAAAGTTTGACTCAGTTCTCTATTTATTTGAGAAATGAGGCCTTTATCAGAGGTACAACAAGTAAACTCTTGAAGCGTATCACCAATAGACTGTAAGTTCCTTGAGGGCAGGAATCATATATTATTCATCTTAGTAGTATATACAAAGTGAGTTTACATACATACAGGAGATGGAGAAAGGAAAAAAGGAAATGATGAAGGAAAAGGAGAGGAGATGAGAGTGTTTGCTTATAAACACTCCAGTTATAAATAACTATAAAGGTGAAGATTTCTACTACTTCCTTCTCCTCCTCCTTTTCCTCCATATGTTCTCCTTCTCTTCTATCTCCATCTCCTTCTTCTCCTCATCTCTTCTCCTTCTCTATCTCCCCTTTTTCTCCTCCTTTTCCTTTTCTCTTTCTCCTCCTCTTTCTCCTTTTCCTCTCCTTCTCCATCCCCCTTTCTCTCTCTCCTCCTCTTTCTCATTGTTGTTGTTATTAACATACAGTGGCTTAGCAAATGCTGAATTTCCTTTGCTTACCACAACCCCTACATGGAAGTGATCTTTTTTCTTTTCATACTTCCATCACATTTAATCTGGACTTTCCCTTTGCGCTTAACTCGTTCTTGTTATATTTTAGTTATTTGTATACATATCTAATTCCATCTTAGACTGTAACCCTCTTGAGGGGATCATTCTTGTTTCTGCACTTTAAAATCTGTTTTATTTCATCTTTGACTCCTCAGCACCAAGAATATGGCCTTGCAATAGGTACTTTTTAATAAATGGAATTGAAAATTTCTATTCAGCATAGTTTGGGTCTGTGGTCAGGGTACCAGGGGAAAGGAATGATTTTTCAAACCACGTAGTTGTGTAGTAGATAGAAATCCACTGAATATTTTAACCAAAATTGGTTGAGAAGCCTGGTTAAAGCCGGATGTTGCCTATCAGTGGGATTGCTTTATGCTCTAACTTCTTTCCTCTAATTCACTCATGATACAATGTCATTATTCATTAATAACAGGTGTGTCTAGTTGCTCATATCAAAGACAAACAAACAGTACCAACTCACAGTTTGTACCAGCTGATAGCTTGTAATGAAGCATATGATGAATCTTGACCTTTACAGCTTACTTATAAACTGGAATGACGCATCCAGAGATTCCAGTTTCACTAATTTCTATTTCTGTGGCTATGCAGTTGGCAAGAATCTCTATTAGAACATAATGTACTTGAATATCTAAATCCAACTATACTGTTTTACTATATTTTCCATTTGGTCATATCAAGGTTATATTTTTGTTCTTAAATATGGAGTAAATTGCAACATTACTCTTCTGTATGTGTTTTTGACATTTTGACTGGATTCTGCAGCATAGAAGTCAAAATTTCGACCATGATGTAGTAACACATAGTATCAAACATTTGGATAGCCCTCCTAAAAAGGACAAATAGTTACCCAAGGGCATAATTTTACTTTATTATACCACTAGTGCTAGAGGCAAGCATAAAAACTAACTTTATTGTCTATTTGAAGCACTTCTGACCTCTGACATTCCCTTCCATCTCTAACTCTTGAAATTCTATTTAGTATTTAGGGCCTAGCTCGACTGAGAACTCCTCTGAGAAAACTCCCTTTATTTCCTCTTTACCCCCAATCTCAAGCAAACTCTCGTGGCACTTTACTCATACCCCATATGGCACTTACAGAGTCCAGATGTGTTTTATGGTCTTTTCTGTACATGTCTTATCTTCCCAATTAAAGAGGCTATACATTTCTTAAGAATTAGGATCTTTTTTCATGTGTTTTTGCATTCTCCGTAACATTTAGCAATGTATTTTGCACACGATAGGAGTCTAATAAATGTTTCTGGAAATTGGCCCTTTGTTTCATCTGCCTTTATTATTAATTGACTCTAGCAGCAGAAATACTTCCATTTTTCCAGATGAACAAGTCAGTTGCTAGTGTTTTATCTGAACTATTTTATTTTTAAAAAGGCTTAATAAGTATTTAGGCTCTATTGACAATTTCCAGAAAGGTATAGACTTTTAAAGTTGAAGAAACATTTATGAATGCAGAACATACAGAGAATCTAGAACTTCTGAAAAGAAAGAGAGCAAATGACTTGTGGGGACTTGGGCCAAGAAATAGCAAATTTATATCTGGGGATGGTTGAATCCATAGCCAAGAATATACTCTATCTCTCATTCAAATCTCGTTTATAGAGGCCATGAAGCTGACTTACTTGTACTTGGTTTTTATCACTGATCACAGTTTACTCTAGTAGTGAAACTTGTATTTCTTGTTGGACAGTTAAGAGATTGTGTGCTGCTAAGGGGTATAAAGTTTGATTGGCACATAAAGTAGAAGGAAACAAAAGTGTTTCATGCCCAGCCAAATTTTCTGCCATTCTGATGATACAACCAAATAAGCTAAAGACAGCTAAGACAAACCTATGCCATATCTGTTACATAAACTCTGAAAATGCCCATATTAGTTCAGTGATACATAGCTCTATAATTATCTCTGCCAATTGTTAGCAAGGGATGGGGCTGGTAGGGATCATATAGCTTATAGAAAAATCTGTTGATTGAGCACCTGTTTATTTGATCATGACAGAGCATTAACAATAGGGCCAAGTTGGGGGGTTAGCATTTATTGGGGGGGTTAACTTTCATAGAAAAAGAATTTGTCCTCTAGTTGTTTCCAATAGTTAGAGTTGGACAACATGTTTTAAGATAATTTTGTCCCACACGCACATTTCATTACTGAAGGAGCTAAGGCCAAGACAGTTTAAGTGATTGGGCCAAGATCACAGACCTAATCGGTTCGAGATCTGTGACTAGAACTGATGTCTCCTGATTTTCAACTGGATATTAGGACTGTTAGATAGGACAAATTTTATACAAAACTGGGAAGTTGAGAAGTTGTCTTTGGTGTACATTCCTCTCTCTAATCAAGGATAAGCTGCCTGGACTCACTATGGTCCAATGATATTGGTCTACTTGCTGTTCTTCACACATTCATTTTTATTCCACGCCTTTGTGGAGGCTCATCCCCATGCCTGGAATGATCTCTTTTCTCACCTCCAACCTCTTGCTCCCCCCAATGCTAATGTCTTCCCTTTGAGATCAATTTCCATTTACAGTCTCTTTGTATCCCCAGTACTTAATGTGATGCCTGGCACATAGCAGGTGCTCAACAAATGCTTTTTCAATGATTGACTGGCAAGCTCTCTGTGCATTCCAAAGACATAATTGATTAATAAATTAATCTGTGTCAGTAGGAAAAGGGTAAAGAGGCTTGAGGTGTGTGTTAAAGAGAAGTTTGGAGTTTACATGTGAGAAGAGGAAACTTTCCAGATTGTAGCTTAGGACCAAATGGACTGAGGTGAAAATGAAGATGGTAAATATGCTAGGGGTGGGGTTGGGCTGGGGATGAACAGAGAAGTAGAGCAGAACAGTAGAATAAATGTTTGGATAGTAAGATGAGGTCAATGGCTCTACTTATTCTAACTTCTTAAAGGGTCTTTTTTTTTTTTTCCAATTTTATTCTACTTTCAGTTCTAAATTTTCTTTCTCCTTCCATCCCCTCCTCCACCCATTGAGATGACAAATACATTCTTAACAACTTTTGTTAGGTGTACTACTCCATCTTCAGTTTATTTATCCTCCCTATATATTAAGCCCTTGTCCAGAGGTCCAAATCCCATTCTCGGACACCACCTTCTTAGCCCTCAATTTACTTCCCAAGTTCATTTTTCTCTTCTGAATTCCTTGCCTTCAATGGGCAACAGCCAGAAAAATGGAAACAGTGCTCTGTGTGGTTTTCAATTTCTTCACCAAGATTTCATGGACTGTCATTCTTATGTACTCTATGGTCTAGCCAAATGGACTTATGTGTTGATCCTTATGCATAATATTCTCTCTCCTACCTCCATGTCTTTATACTGAATGCCTGGCATGCACTCCCTTCTCGCTTCCATCTCTTTAATTGCTAGCTTCCTTGAAAGTTCAGTCCAACCGCTACATCATATATGAGTTCTTTCTTAATCTCCCCAGATGCTAGTGTCTTCCCCCACCAAAGCTACAGTTTTTTGGGGGGATGTGTATATTTTATGTATATGTGTACATATTCTTTCTATTAACAGATTGTAAGGTTCTTGAGGGGAGGAACAGTTTTGTTTTTGTCTTCATATCCCCAGTGACTATCACAGCTCCTGATTGTAGCAGCCACTTAATAAATTGCTTGTTTATTGATTGACCTGGGGGGGAGGGGTGGATAACTGACTCCCTCCCCCCCACCCCCGAATCTGGATAGAATGACATTTCTGAGTTGGAGTAAACCTCAAAGAAGGAGAGGTTGTAGGTGAGAGTCTGGAAGTGGTTATGAGGGACAAGCATTGTTGTTATTTCTCCGTGCATATGTGTATATATTTCAGGGAGGGGAAGATATGTTATGTAACTTTAAAAATGAATCTTGTATTGGAGAGGGTGGCTAAGGCTACAGAGTCTTTTGAAGAGAGGCAAGTTTCTCTGATTGCAAGAAGATAAAAAGAACTTGAGAAGAGGCATAATATAAAGGACCATTTGCAAGTAAAAGAATAGAAAGCCCATAGGGCAAATGGAAGAGGAAGGCAGAGTGGGGTAGGGACATGGGAGGAATAGAGCTGACAAAGATAGGTACGAAGGACAGGGAAACCCTATCAGGGAAAAGGATTTTTTCCCCCAAAACAGTCTATAACCCTGAGTCAGAGATTCTGAGAGGAGGAGAGATATTACTAACCATAAGACATTAGGAGACTGTCATACTTACTCCATTAGCAAAGGTAACTGCGTCCCAGGTTTTATCATTCCCTCAGCAAAAGGTAGAAAGTGGATGTGGATGGCATGGGACAATTACAGTAAGAGGTTTGTGTCTGGGCCCATGCCCAGACACAAAAATTTATGTAATACTTAATACCTGCCTTCATGGAACTTGGAGTCTAATAAGGAAATATGAGAAATATACAGATAATTACAATACAAAATGAGATGGAGAAAATATGTGAATGTTTATAGTAAAAAAAAAAAAGGAGCCAAAGTATTCTAACTGTTTTTTAGTCTTCTAAATTCCTATGTTAGAAAACCATTTGCTAACCTCAAAAGGCAGGTTCAAAAGCATTTTAAGGACAATAGAAATATTGTATGATATCAGCCTCTAGTGGTTGTTTCAAGTATTACAGTTCTGCTTGTGTATTAAGTTTTACAATAATATAAATTTCCACATCAGGGTAACTAAGGTTAAAAAAAAACTTAAATATTTCATTTCTTTAATTATTATTCAACTATATAAAATGAGCCTTTCGAAAATTATGACAGGTGATCTTTGCCACTTTCTGTGCTACCTTAGATAAATCTTTCATCTTGTCTGTGCCTTAGTTTCCTTGTATGTAAAATAAGGGGGCTATTTGAAAAAAGGACTTTTAAAGTTTCTTTAATGTCAATAAGGGGAATGAGAGATAGTCCCCAGGCTTTGGGTAGGTGGTATGATATTAACAGAGGTCAGAGAATGCTCTTAATCACTATTTTGCTTCTTTTTTCTCTGTTTCATTCATCTGATCTCCAGTCTTGAGAAGATAGAACGAAGTTCAATTTAATTCAACAAACATTTATTAAGCACTTACTGTATACATGGTACCATAGTTCTGTATGGGGAAAACAATTCCATCCTTGTTTTTAAGGAGTTTTTATTCTAATGGTGGGGTGGGGGAAGATAGAATGGGCACACAAATCAATAAATACAAGAAAATACAACATAAAAAAGTTACTTACAAAAGAAAGAGGAATTAACAACTGGGGGGGATCAGGAAAAGCCATCTGTAAAAGATGGCATCCGAGCTGTCCTGTGAAGGAAGTTAGAGATTGTAAACGAGCCAAATGAAGAAGCACTTCCATACCTGAAAGGCTACTGTGCAAAAGTATGGAGGTAGGAATGTCTTAGAAGAAGAACAGTTACTGGGGTCTTGCTAAGATAGAAGTTAAGCTAAAAATTGGAGAAAACATTAATAGACGAGCACCTAGCATCTCTAAATGAATTGAACTCTTCTGTCCCGGACAAATTAAACCTCAGAGCATTAAAAGAATTCTAATATTGTTTCACCAGTCTGACATTGAGAATCTGTGACCTTGGAAAAGTACTTTATCTCTAGCCTTCAGTTTCTGTATCTATAAAATGAGGAAATTGACCTAGGTGATCTCAGGGATCCCTTTCAGCTCCAATATTATATGATTAGATGATTGAGGAAAATTTGAAAATGGATATCACTCCTGGAGATAAGAGGTGAACAAATGTTCCACTTTTCAAAAAGGGAAAGAAAGATGAATTAATCATTCAATCAAATAACATGCATTTATTGAGTGCCACTATATGCTTCAGGGGCACTCAGCAAGGCATGTTTGTTTCCGACTCTTTTGCCTCATTTGCTCTGGGCGGGTAGGGGGGGTTGGTCATGGCATGTTGAGAGAGACCCTGTCATCAGGGGAAGGGCTTAGGGCTTTTTCTCCTCTGAGGTCATATAGTTCCAAGAAACAACCTCACTTCTTAGCCTTATCATTTATTCTTTTGTATTGTAGGTGAAGGGAGTGGAGTCTCTAACACTGGGAGTTCTGAAATGTTAGGAAAACAAGCCACAGTAATGTGAGTTTTGGAGTCTTGGTTAAATTTTTCATCAGCACAGCATCAATGCTCTGAGGAGCAAGGAATGAGTCGCTTTTGGAAGTGACTTTTGGGAACCTAGCCCAAGTGTTACCTGGGATGAGGATTCATTCACCAGATATACTACCTTTGTATGTGAACATGGTAGGACCGATGCTATGCAGAAACTGAGCTAAGTTTTTTGAGTTTACTCCCTCAGAGATTAAGGTGGTATAGAAGAGAGTATGCCCTCCATACCCCCTTCTTCCTCTATCTCCAAGTGTTGGGGCAAGAAAATGCTCGTACTTTGCTCTTGTTATGTCTTCAAATATCCCTGTGTAAAAGCTATCTGATGTTAAGTGATTAAGTAGAACTGGGATGCTAGTCACTGCCAAGGGAAAGTCACTGGGACTTAAGCAGATGAAAATAGAGAAAAGAGAAACAACCGACTTCTCAGGGTTCTATAGGGTGATATAGGCAGCCTGGCGCTGGGAGAAAGAGCCAGGGCATCCATGCTTCAATAGCTTAAGGAAGGCTGGGGATTCTAAGAGCTAGAGATAGGGAGGGAGTGTATTCCCGGTCTATGCAGGGGGTTTTGTGGTTGTGGTTTTTTGTTCTTTGTTCTCAGAGAAGACCATGACGTCGGGGAGATGATGCTACGACGTGCGAGTGAATTGGATTTAAGTGAGGGAGGGCTGCGCAAAGTCACCAGCCTCACTCTCTCCTCCGGAGCCATCTGGGTTCAGCGGCCAGATACAGGTCAGTATGACTAGAGATAGCCCCAGATGCAGTGGGGCAGTCTATGAAAAGGAAAAGAGAAAGGAGATAATAAGAATAACAACAACAGTAATGATGGTGATGATGATGATAACAATAACAACAACAACAATAATAGCTAACATACACTTTTTACCATGTGCCTGGCACTGTGCTAAGTACTTTATAATAACTATCTCATTTGATCCTCACAACGACGCTGGGAGGTAGGTGCTACTATTATCCCCATTTTATAGATGATGAAACTGAGGCAGAGGTTAAGTGACTTGTCCGGGGTCACACAGCTGGTGAGTATCTGAGGCCTGATTTGAATTGAGGTGTTCCTTGCTCCAGGCCCCGTGCTCTGTGTGCAGTGTGGCGCCACCTAGCGGTTCTAAATGTAATATCATGGACAGCATTGTACATCAGTTATGTTGCATTTATAATGCTAACGGGGTAATGTCAGACAGTGAGTCAATAAACATTTATTAAATGCCTACTGTGTGTCAAGCGTTGTGCTAACTACCGGGCATACAAAAATGGCAAAAGGCAGTCCCTGCTTTCAAGGAGCTTACAGTCTAATGCAAACAACTTTGTAAAACAAGCCATGTATACATGGATAAACTGGAGATAGTCCGCAGAGGGAAGTCATAAGAATTAAGAAGGATGGGGAAGGGCTTCCTGTAGATGAAGGGGTTTTAGCTAGGCCTTGGAGGAAGCAGGGAAGCCAGGGGATGGAGCTCAAGAAGGAGAGAGTTCCAGGTATAGGGGACAGCTAGTGAAAATGCCCAAAGTTGGGAGATGGAATTTCTTGTTGGAGGAACAGCCAGTCACTGGATCACAGAGTACATGAAGAGGGTGGTTATGAGGGATAAGAAGACTAGAAAGGTGGGGGAGGTGGGAAGGGGGATAGATTAGGAAGGGCTTTGAATGCCGAGCAGAGGATTTTATATTTGATCCCAGAGGTGATAGGGAGCCACTGTAGTTTATTGAGTAGGGGGGCTGAACTTCAGGAAGATCATTTTGACAGCTGAGTGCTTGATGGACTGGAGTGGAGAGACTTATGGCAAAAAGACCAATCAGCAGTCTATTGAAATAAGGTTAGAAAGATAGGCAGAAATCAGCTTGTAAAGGACTTTCAACAATAAACAGAGGAGTTTGCTTTTGATGCTAGAGGCAACAAAGAACCATAGGAACTTCTTTAGGAAGGGAGAAACAGAGTCAGACCTGTATTTTAGGAATATCACATTGGTAGCTGTGTGGGTTATGGAATGAAGGAGGAGCCTGGAGGCAGGGAAACCAATCAGAAGGACATTGGGATAGTTGAGGGGCTGAACTAGGGGGGTGGCCATGAGTGGAAAGAAGGGGATGGGTGGATGAGATATAGAGATAGAATTCATAAGACTGGATTAGTGGTGTAATGGAGAGTGGAGATGAAGATGATACCAAAGTTGCAACCCCAGGTGACTAGAAAAAATGGTGGTACCCTCTGCAGAAATAGGCAAGTTGGAAAGAGTGATAGATTTAGGGGGAAAGATAATGATCTGTGTCTGAGATAGATTTAGTTGAAGATGCCATCTAGTTTGAACTATCCAACAGGCAGTTGGTGATGGGCCACTGGAAGTCATGGAGGCGACTAGGGCTGGATATAGCTCTGGCAGCCATCTGCTTAGAGATGATAATTGGTAGCTGATGAGCTTCTTGAGAGGGGAAGAGGGAAAAATGGTTCCAGTGTTGGAAGTGGGGCATGGATGATAACCAAGACAAAGAAATTGAGGACAGTTAGAAGGTGAATTAAGAGAGAACAGTGTCATGAAAACTTAGGCAGGAGGAGAGTATTTAAGACAGGGTAATCAAGTGTCAAATACTGTTTAGAGGATCAAGAAGGATGAGAACTGAGAAAAGGCCACTGGGCTAAGAAATTAAGAGATTATTAGTAATTTTGGAGAGATTAGGTTTAGTTGATTAATGAGATTAGAAGCCAGACTATAAGGGCCTGAGAAGTGAGAAGAGAGGAAGTGGAGATGAGCATAGACATCTTTTCTAAGAGTTCTGCTGTGAAAGGAGAGTAATAGGATAATAGCATCAGTGTGGTGGGAGGGTCAAGGGCCATTTTTTTAAAGTACAGGCTTCCATATGAGTCAAAAGTGTAATGGGACTACCAGGAAAATGAATTCAATCTTAGGTTTGGTTGAAAGAAGCTTTGTGTATAGAACAAAGGAGGTTACTAGTGAGACCATATAGCATTGTACTATGCTGTCGGCATTATATTTTGCAAGGGACATTGTTAAACTGGAATGTGTCCAGAGGAGGGAGAGCAGGAAAGTAGGGGGATTTGAAATCATGTCATATGAGAAATGCTTGAAGGAACTGGGTGTATTGAGCATGGATAAATGAGGCCATAGTGAAGATACCATAGCTATCTTCAGATTTATGTTGTATTGTTTAGAGGAAGTTTGTTGTCACTTTTCAGTCGTGTCTGACTCTTCATGACCCCATTTGGGGTTTTCTTGACAAAGAAACTGCAGTGGTTTGCCATTTCCTTCTCCAGCTCATTTTACAGATGATGAAACTGAAGCTACAGGGTTGAGTGATTTGCCCAGGGTCACGCAGCCAGTAAATGCATGAGGACATATTTGAACTCAGGTCTTCCTGATTCTAGGCCTGATGTTCTATCCACTGTACCACCTAACTGGTCACCTTTATAAGGAGATACATTTCAATTATTATAATGAACAATTTGAGCTCTTCAAAATGGCATAAACTGTCTCACAAGGTATTGGATTTCTTGTCAGAGGATTCTAACCTCAGATAAGTTAGACTTAGTTTGACTTGGGGGTTAGGCTAAATGACCTACAATGTTCCTTCCAACCCTAAGAGTTAATGAATTTTTAGAGGGTCTAAAAGTTACATTCAGCTCAAACTATGATATGTGTATACAATAAAGGAGAATTTCTCCTCATTTCTTCTCATAGCTACCTCCTATCCCTCAACAATTTCATACAGGTAAAAAATAAGGCTAAAATAAATATGGAGGGTAGCTGGAGGGGAGAATAAGGAAACAGGGGTAGTACTATCTGTTTAGCCTTAGTGAATTATATATGAACCTTGGTTCTTTTTTTCTTTTTTTTTTTTAACATCAGCTAATCTACCTTTTTCTTGATACTCCTTCCTGTGCTTCCCTCTCCCCAACAGCTGCCACTTTACCTCACTTGCCAGCCAATTATCCGTCTTCTTTTTGCAAGAGGAAGCCTGGGGAGGAGGAATGAGGGGAAAATGCATCATAGAGTCACCTAAAGGACAGGATGCTGGAGTAATTGTTACTATTCTATGCTCACACAGCAAAGTAAATGCATCTGTGGTGTCTGAACTCATGACCGGTGTTAGATTAGGTGAAATAAGCAAGTGAAGTTTCTCTTCAGGGCACTAGCCTTCCCTATCTGGAACCTTTCTCCAACTCTGTGAGATCTTCTCTATTTCTATTGACAAATGTCTTCTGTTCTTTCCCCCCTGGCCTATCCCCTATAACAATTTTCTGTAGGGAAATTTACAAACTCATTCAAATTAAGATGCAAAAAGCCGATACAGCTTAATGGGTGCAAGGATTTATATTCTAATTGAGGGAATAGGACTAAATATCTAATTTGGGAATTTAGCTAGAAATCAATTGTGTGAAGGAAACATTTGGGCTAAAAAGGGTTTTTGAGCAACCTGAAATCCCAGCATTTGCCTGATTGTACCTAATCCTAGGAATTCCTTTAAAAACTCGTGCTTTTCAACCTCTGGTGTTCAGATATCAATATGTTCTCACATGCTGGTCTTTTCTTCTGCTCTGATTCTAGATTCTACTTTGTAAGAACTGCTGTCAATATTGCTTATTACCATATCTTTCCCTAGTTCTACTTCTTTCTTTGACCTTTTTCAGTTCTCCACCCTGTTGAATTAGAAGTTCCCTCTTTTCTTCATCAAAGTCATTTACTTCTCCAGCTTTCCCCAAAGGCCTGCTATTTCTCTAAACCCCATTTTTTCAAAGTGTATAAGATTAGTTCCATTCATTCCTGGCCTAATTTAGAAGTGTTTGAAGTGATAGGATAAGTAAAACAAACACTAATTGAATTGATAAACAAAAGCTAGAAAACAAAGTCTTCAATCCTGAAGTATTGAGGTAAGAAGTAAAAGTATAAAAGAACTCAATAAATGGTTGTTGAACCAATGCAAAAAACTTGGAAAGTATTGCCTTAAATGAGGTTAATCAGTCAATAAGCATTTATTAAGTGCCTGTTATGTGTTGTGCTAAGTGCTGGAGATATAAAGAATAGAAACAGATAGTTCCTACTCTCAAGAAGTCCCAATCTAAGGGCAATCAGTCACTAACCTGTTTGACTATTATGAAACAGCAGAGGATATGTGTTATATCTTGCATAGACAAAGTCTTAGTTTATAGGGGACCATTATGATATTTAAAACAAAATTTTCATGGTTGTTCAAATAACGAAATTTGTTTTGCTAATACAAAAACAAAGGGGAAAATATAGGCAAGTGGGTAGAAGAGCTTTTCTGTTCTTTTAAGTGTTTCTTTCACATCTAGGAGAATTTAAAAAGATAATAAAAAGCCTCATTGCTTTTAAATGAAAGTTTCTTTAGATGTAACTGAATAGCTCTGACAACATAGAATTGAAACAATTGAGTTAAGGATCACAATGCCTGCACAGGTTTTAAGATTGGTGCATCTAATGAGATATGTAACATACATATCTATATCTATATCTGTATCTATATCTGTATCTATACCTATACCTATATCTATATCTATATCTATATCTATATCTATATCATGTACCAGCTAGGTGGCACAGTGAATAGACAAGAGACTTACCCTCTCCAGGACTCAGTTCTTTCATGTGTAAAATGGCAATAATTATAGCACCCACCACACGGGTTGGCTGTGAGGCTCAATCAATCAGTCAGCAAGCATTTATTAAGCACCTGCTACATGTTAGACACTGGGGATATAAAGATGGAAGTGAAAGTGTGTGTGTGTGTGTGTGTGTATGATGAGATATAATTAAGAAGGCCAATTTGTGTAGGCTCTAGGGAGTATGAAAAGGAGTAATATGCAATGTCTAGGAGGATAGGAAGGGGACCATGTTTTGAAGGGATTTAAATGCCAAACAGGAATTTATATTTGAACATATAGGTAATAGGAAACAACTGGAGCTTACAAAAATCACTTTGGCAGCTATTTGGAGAATGGGTTGGAATGGAGGGAGATTTGGGGCCAGGAGCGAATAAGGAATCGATCACAATATCTAGGTGAAAGGTGATCAGGACCTGAACTAAAGTGATATATGAGTAGAGAGAAAGGCACGGGTGTGAGAGATATAATGGAGGTAGAAATGCCAAGATTTGTCAACTGATTGGTTATTCGGGGTGAGTGAGAATAAGATTTGAGAATGACGTTGATGTTGCAAATATGGGTGACTGGAAGGATGATTATACCCTTCATAGAAATAGAGAAGTTTGGAAGAGGAGTGTAGTTAGAGCAAAAGATAACGAGTTCTGTTTTGGACATAGTAAGTCTAAGATGTCTGCAGGATATGCAGTTTGAAATGTCTAATGGGCAAATGGTGATGTAGGACTAGAGTTCAAGAAAGAAACTAAGGCTGGATATCCAGATCTGATTGCCATCTACACAGAGCTAATAATTAAACCTATATTTAGGAGGTCACCTCTTAAATGTAGAAAGAAAAGAAAAAAAGGGGACCCAGGACAGACCCTCAGGGGACCCAAGCTAGGGAGTGAAATATGGATGATAATCCAGCAATGGAGAATTAGAAGGGGTGGAGATTCAAGAGAAAAAAAAAAAACTCGAGAGAAGAGAGAATATCCTTGTCAGCTAAGTGGTGTTATGATGACAGTGGAAGGAGGGCCTAATTCAGAGTAAAGCAAACCTGAGTTCAAATCCTGGCTTAGACAGTTACCAGCTGTGGGATTCCAAGTGAGTTACTTAACCCCTTTCAGTTTCAGTTTCCTCACCTGTAACACGGGAATAAAAATAGTATCTGCTTCCCAGGGTTGTTGTGATGATCAAATGGGACAACATGTAAAGCACTTTGCACACTTCAAAGTGTAAGTGTATAAAGGTTAGTTCTTATAATGATCATATGCAGGAGGAAAAGATAATTAACAATGTCAAATGCTGCTGAGGGGTTGAGAAGGCTGAGGATTGAGAAAATATCTCATTTGGAAGTTTGAAAACTTTAAAGCATTACATGTGTTAGCTATCAGTCTCATCTGCTATTATTATTATTATTACCGCTAACTTTTCCTTTTCAGATCCCAGTTGGAGAAATCTAAAGTTATGTGATCAGATTCTCTGATTGAAGCATAAGGGGGTACTTCATGGGGCTCCTTTCCCTTTTCACTTTTTCCCAAGGAGTAGAGAGGCTTTTCATTTATTTATTTATTTATTTTTAGTGAGGCAATCAGGGTTAAGTGACTTGCCCAAGGGAGAGAGGCTTTTTGAATGAATGACTATGGTGGTTGAAAGTATTTTCCCTTCTTGTAGAGGACCATTCTTTTCTTTTTCTTGGTGAAAGGGTGTTACCCCTCTTTTCTGAACCATTCCCCCACATGATAGGGAACCAAAGAACATCTTTGGGAACAGAAGGTTTTCTGAGTGGGAAAAAATTAATGTTGCTAAATTTTGGTTTAGTGAGCAGAGAATGGGAAACACTAACTGTGACAAGCTCCTATTCCTTGCAGGGGTCTTCTATAACATCCTCAATGCAACATTCTTGGCAAAGTGGTCATCTAATCTCTGCTTGGACCCTTGGGGTGTATAGGGTGTTCAGGGAGGACTAGTACCTCTGGTGTGAGGGCTTGCTGAGCCCTTTCCAGGGCTTCCCATTTACCTTTGGTGTCCATCTGTCACCCAATGGCTCCAAGAAGGTGTAGCATGTGCAGTGGCCACACCCCTGTAAAACCATCTTGATAGACAGGCTAAACCAGGTTGAGGGTAACTGACAGGCCTCAAACCCATCAGTGAGTTAGGGGGAGTTAGGGTGAGTCTACCCTAAGCATATGAAGACTTCCCTGGTAGAATGGCAGGATGAGAACAATTTGTTCCAATGGCCACGAAGGTGGCTGAAACGGGTACTGTGGAGTTCTTAGAGGTTGGTTAGACATTGAAGACTCCAAAGTCACCCCACAGCATCCTGGGCCATTACCAGTCATCTGGATTTTTGTCTTGCCACTGAACTTTGATGACTCTGGAAGACAGAGTGAGGCTGACTACTTTGTGCAAATCTGCTTCACTTACATCCAAATCATGAGCAAGTCAAGATATTACCCCATGATGTCACTGGTCCTCTTCAAAAAGGAAGGAACAACAACAACAGCTTAGACACTGGAAATAATGGGAACTTACTTGTTACCAATCAGCCTGGCTCACTGTTGGACAGCTCAAATTGTAGGCATTGAGCAAAAATCTGCCTTCCTGTGATTTCCAATGATTGTGAATATCTCTGTCTGCTGAAGCTACACAGAATCAGACATCATCCCTTTATTCCACAAAGCGTTTCAAATTCTTTACAGTATTTTAGAATCTCAGAGCTGAATGGGACCTCTGAGGCTAGTATGTACACCAGACCAAGAGTTTCCTGACAAGTTGTTATTTAACCACTGTTTGAAGGCTTCAAGTAATGGGAAACCCACTAACTCATGAGGTAACTCGTTTTCACTTTTGAGTAGTTTTAATCATTATTAAGCAGTTTTCCCTTACATCGAGCCTAAATTTGCTTCTTTACAACTTTCGAATGGGGATAATAGTTCCTATCTCACAAGGTTGTTGAGAAGATCAAATGAGATAATATATGTGAAGCCCTTTGCAAGCCTTAAAGAGCCATATAAAAGCTAGCTATAATTATTATCCACACCTCTCCCATTTTGTACTTATGAAGTCCTTTTTGGAGGACTGGAGGGAGGCTGCCCATTCAGTTGTTAGTTACACCTCTAAGCTTTATGGGACCGCTAGGTGGCGCCATAGTGCACAGAGTGCCTGGCCTGGAGTCAGGAAGACTCCTCTTCTGAGCTCAAATCTGGCCTCAGACACTTACTAGCTGTGCGACCCTGGGCAAGTCACTTAACCATGTTTCCTACAGTTTCCTCACCTGTAAAACGAAGAGAAGGAAATGGCAAATCACTCCAATATCTTTGCCAAGGAATCCTAAATGGGGTCACGAAGAGTTGGGCATGACTAAACAACAAACAAGAAAAAGCTTTATGTCCTCTGCCAATGTGATGAGAGCATCATCTATGCCTTGTATAAAAATGTTAAAAAGCACAGGGATTGAAGGATCCTAGATTTAGAGCTAGAAAAGTCCTTGGAGGTCATTTAGTCTATCCCTCTCATTTGGTAGAAGGGGAAACTGAGCTCGGTATTAAATGACAGAACTCAGGTTTCAACCTTAGGTCTCCTGGCTCCAAATCTAACATTCTTTTCCTCCACCCAGATAGTATTCATATCCACAATCTTCTGTTTGGCTTTCTCCTTTGAATCCCCAGAGCCTAACACAACACACAGTAGGCACTTAATAAGTAATAATAGCTGGCATTTATGTAGTTAATTTTAAGGCTTGCAAAGCATTTTGCATATCCCATCTCATCCGATCCTCACAACAAGCATCAACCTGTGAGGTAGATGCTGTAATTAGAGAAGAAACTGAGGCAGAGAGGGGTTAAATAAAAGTACCTTGCCCAGGATCACAGGGCTTCCTTTAAGTCCCAACTAAAATCCCACCTCCTACAAGAAGCCTTCCTTCTCAACCCCTCTAAATTCCAGTGCCTTCCCTCTTTTATTTCTTATTTATCCTATAAATAGCTAAGTATGAATTAAGGGGTGATACAGTGACCAAGAAAGTCAGTATAATGCATCTTAAGCTTCATTTAGACAGATAAAGTGTTCAGAGTTTGCTTTGTATATATTTGTTTGCATAGTCTTCCCCATTAGATTGTAAGTTCTTCCTTGAGGACAAGGACTGTCTTTTGCCTCTTTTTGCGTCTCAGTGCTTGTAGTGCACGGCACATAGTAGGTGCTTAATAAATGTTTGCTGATAAAGTGAGCTGTTCAGCATCACATTGCTAGTGTTTGTGCTATTGTTATCTCCATTTTACAGATAAGGAAACTTAGGCTGTGGTTACAGGGTCACGCTGTCACAGAGTGTCTGAGACCACATTTGAACTCATCTTTCTTCTTGACTTCAAACCCTGCCCTCTAAAGCTGGACCCACCATTGCCTGATGGATGCTACAAGCCTTTTTGCTACCAGCAGGCCCCGCCTCCCTGGGGGCCCTGGAGGCCGCGCCCTGGCTCGCGTCTAGGTGCGGGTCGTGCTCGCGTCCCCGCCCCACAGGTAAGGAGGAAGCAGGAGGCCCTGAGGGAGGCTTATGAGGCGTAGGTGAAGAGGACGCGACCCTTCACAACTTTCCCGCCCCGCCCCTTCTTCCCCCTCCCCCTTGCCGCCGCAGGCGGAAGTGACGTGTGGTCGTAGGCCGCTTCCGGCAGGTCGAAACTAGGAAGAAACTTGGAACCGTCGCGACGTACGCGCCCCTACGCCCCCCTCACCCTTTCCTTGTCCCACAGGGTGGCCAAGGTCTCGGTCCCCTCGGCCCCGGGAGCCCGAGGCATGGAGCGGCCTTGCCCTGCGGCGCTGTGAGCCGCGGAGCCTCCCTCAGGCAACCCCGGCCAGGCCGTGAGGAGGACGAGGAGGGAGGCGCCGCCGCCTCGCGCCCGTCCGCCTGTCAGCCCGTCGGCGCCCGGCACCATGAACATCGACGTGGAGTTCCACATCCGCCACAACTACCCCTGGAGCAAGCTGCCGGCCAACGTCCGACAGGTGAGGCGGCCGGAACCGGCCGGGGCGGGAGGAGGAGGGGGCGCCTTGGGCAGAGCGAGCCCCGAGCGTCGGGGTCCGGAGTCTGCGTGGCTCTCCGGGCTCCGCCGTCCAGTCCATTCCCTGTGCCTGATCGGAGTGACCCTCCTCTCCCTCGCTTCCCCGAGTCCCCGTTCCCTGAGAAGACGTCGTCAGGTAGGCGCGCTCCCAGAATTGGGTTTTCGGACGGTTTGGGCTGGGATGCCACCCCAACCCCCTGTTCTGAGGCCAGCATTTCAGTGCTATGTAAATAGCAGTCTGTGGCTTGCATAATAAATGCATTAAGCATTTATTGTACGCTTGCCGTGTTTCAGGCACTAAGTCCCGGGGATGGGTGAAAACAGTCCCCCTCCCCAAGGAGTTCACAGTTTAATAATGGGGGAGAAAACGTGCGAGCAACCTTATGTACAAACAAAACACATAAAGGGTAAATTGGGGGAATCCGAGGGAAAACATTAGAGTTAAAGGGGAGGGCTTGTGCAGGAAAGGTCAGCAGGTGTGTCATGTGAAGCACCGTGTTGAGAAGAGATGCTTCTGATTAGGAAAACCATCCAGCCAGGGGAATAATTACATGCATGGCGTTTCCCCTTAATCTCAGGAATATCAGAAGTTGGCTTTTCTCCTGAAGAGGTTGTGCTTGCCCTGCACCTGAAAAGGTGATAGGTTTTCTATTGTCAGATTTGTGTAACCTGGCATAAAAGTGATGGTGGAATATTGGAGTGTGTGAAATGAAAAAGCCCGTGGAAATTTCATGTCTGGTCTGATTGGTTGTCTGTTAACATAATCTGTTATGTTAAACCCCTTGGGTTGACACTCCTTTTAAGTGTTTGTCACTAAATATAGTATAGGATATAGGATCATCTATTTAGGGAGATATATGTATATTTACATATACATGCATATATATCATAGATCTATAGCTCTGAATGGACTTCACGGTCAATCTAGTTCATAGCCTTCATTTTACGAGAAACTGAAGCCAAGAGAGGTGAAGTACCTTGCCCAAGGATTCACAGATAGTGTTAGAAATCGACTTGAACCCAGGTCTTTGACTCTATAGTTGGTCCTCTTTCCTCCATATGAACTTCTGGGAGAACCACCAGTTATTTTATTCCTATTTCTCTTCTCTGTGATGGAGGGAAGATGAATGTTGAATATGTGTTACTTTGAACATGAATAATGGTGGCAAAATTGAGTGCTTAATTTAGATTGGAAAAAAAGGTGGAATTGCATATGCTTTTTTGTAAGAAAGGCTTTAAAGCAATTGGTAAAATTTAAACTGAATCTAAATTTAGCCACATAGAGAAAATGTTGCAAAATCCTCCTGCACAAATTTCTTAGATGAAATTGTGGAGCTACACGGTAGCATCTTTAACATTTTACCAATACAGTAGAGCTGTCAGTAATTTAAATTACTGGGAAAGGGACTAATGATGATTTTTCATACATTACTGTAGTACTTTGAAGAATTTAATTATGTGAAGAAAACACTATTCACCAATATGAGATAAACTATTAAAATTTGTTTTAAAACCAATTTTATAATGTTATTTGGTCCATTTTTTTAAGACTTTAAAAACTATATATAGTTGAAAGGAGGGGAAGAGATCATCATTATAGGATTCTTATTTCAGTTATTTCATTTTAAATTTTGTCTAAAACACATCATGAAATTGAGGGAAAATTCAGGATAAAACATTTGTATTTGTGTGTAGGTAGATTAACTTTAGTCTGTTTTTAAGGTTTTAAACATGAGGTCTGCATCGATGAAACAAAGTCCAACAGTTACATTCTTGATCTTAATTTTTAAATAGAGGCAGTATATTATGATGGAAGGAAGACCAGCCCATGTTTCAGTGGACCTTGTTTCAGTGGTTTAGATATCACCTTTGACTGACTACCTGCCACCTGTGTGACCTTGGGCAAGTCACTTAACCTCCTTGGGCCTCAGTTTCCCTGTTAGTAAAATGAGGTGTGTGGAGTAGATGTCCTCTGAGATCTCTTTCAGCTCTAAAGTTATGATTCTAAGTATAGTTTTAAAAGTTTATCTGAGCCTAACCACCACAATCTGAAGCACCCCAATCATTTGTAACTGTTAGCCCATTTCCTTTAAGTCTTTTGCCCTTCTTAGTTTCTTAGTGCTGCCAACCAGCATTTTTTACTTCTCTACTAAAGTAATATTTCTTTACCTTCTCCACTCTGCCTCTGGAACTCCCTAACTCCAGCCCTAGTATCATCAGTTTTTTTTACATAGGGTTGGGAGGGAGTATCCCTAGAAAATCTTTGATAAACATGGATATTTCCATATAAAAAGAAGTCCAGAAAAAGATTTTACATGAAACTGTTAATCTATTTACTTACATCTTTAAAATATACATACATGTATATATGTATACATACATGCATATATATGCACATATATATATATATTTATATGATATGGCAGTATAGCATTGCCCTGCTTGTTTATGTCCCTTTCTGAATTTCCTTCTCTCTATTTTAAAAATGCTTCATTGATACTCATTTCTTTTTTCTTTTTTTAATCACTATTACTACCCCTCCCCACACACATTTGACTAATTGTTAATATAATTTTGAACTTTATGTATTTATTAGCTGATCAGGATCCTTTAGCCACTTAATGGCCAGCACAATAGCAAGCACACTTATACATTTTATTAAGCATTATTTCTAATGTAAGCAACAGCAGTGTCTTTTTTATTATGAAAAGTATGTTTTATATTTTCCTTAAAAATTTTTGTTGCTATCTTTTGTTTTTATGGTACTTACATTTATTAATATATCCTATCTCCTATTTCCAGAGACCCATATTTTATAACAAAGGATAAAAAAGGAGAAAGACAGTTATGCCAAAGCTAAAGAACACATCAACCAAGTGTGACATATGCTATGTTCCATATTATACCCCTCTTTACCGGCATCTACTACCTTGTTCTTTGCTACTAAAAATACTTTGGTATATATAAACTTTAGCTTCATTATCTGTAAGGAAGGAAGGGAGGTCAAGCTTGGCCGTTACAATTTCACAGCTTTCAGTTGTGATTATTTTGTTTTTGTTCTTTCTGCTTATCATCACATATGTCATTTTAAGTCCTTGCTTTTTGGTAATTTTCATTTCTTACAGTGTAGTAATATTCTATTAAATTTGTGTGCCACCATTTATTTAGCTATTATGCACTTTATGGGCCATTTACTCTCTGATTCCTTGTTTCTATAAAAAACATTGCTACAAATATTTTGGTCTGTCTGGAACTTTTCTTTTTTTAAATCACTGACCTTCTTTCTTGGGGTATATGCCCATCAGTGGGGTCACTGGGTTAAATGATATGGACATTTTCACCACATTCTAAGCATAATTCTAAATTGGTTGAACCAATTCACAGTATATTAACATATTTGTTTCTCTCTTTTTACAACCCTTTTACTGACTATTCTATCTTTTGATATTTTTGCTAGTTCCTATGTGTGAGGTGAAATAGTTTGTATATTCTACTTCAGAGTTTCCAAGAATGAAATATTTGGAAAGGTGGATAGAGAGCATTGATAGTTTTAGCTTTATCTCTGTCTTTTTATATCTATATACACATAAATATATGCAGGAGTAAATTATGTAATTATTTCTGAAGGGATTTAATTTTATGAGAGAACAAGAATTAGTTCTTGGAAGATACTAAGATTTTAGCAGCAACATCTTGTCCCTGGGACTAGAGGCAATCCTTTTTAAAGTCTTAGCACAGAATCATGGATTGATTTTTCTTAAATCTCTATAACATCTGCTTATATCCTTGGTTACATATGATGAATGCTATAGTTGTTCCCTTGTAACAAGTTTTGCTGATGAATAATCTTTTAAAAACAACATAACTAATGGAATAAGGTGTATGTAGTTTGCTGTATGTAGTATATATATGTATATCTTGGCAAGGCTTTGCCTGATGGTTTACTTGTAAAAGAAACTGTACTACTCTAGGTATGAGGATGAAAAGATTGGTTGCCCCAATGTTCCTTTTCTAAAATTCCACTTAATATTACATGAATGCCCACAAAATCAAATGTGACTCAAAGTGTTAGTCCCATCTTCTCTCTTCCCTTATGATGATTAACTTTGGCAGTAACAGGTAAGGCCAGGTTCCTTGGCATTTGAAAAGGCAAACAGATTAAGCACAAGAAATGATACCTACTAAAATGTTCAAACATATATATATATACGTGTGTGTGTATATATATATATATATTCTGCTCTGAGCACATGGATTCATCCTATAGTGTGCTGATGATACCTTATACAGCAGTTAGAAAGCAGGCTGTAGTCACAACAAAAGCTTATGAGTGTGCCCCAAATATTTATTGATTGACATTAGTTAGGCAATGTTATTGGTTCTTTGTTTTAATGAAAACTAAACTTTTGGATTTAAAATATACTGAAGGTACACTTAGTAACAGTTTTTGACTCATTTTTAAAAATATGTATTTGACTCTACCTGAATCCTGAAAGTATGCCAGCATTTGGCATACTGTGTCATTAATGTTATAATTATTTGTGTATGTATCATCCTCTCAACTAGATTGTAAACTTCTTGTAGATAGAGAATGGAATCTTACTTTCTGTGTATCCCTCAAAGAAATAGCTCCCATAAAAACTTAAGTACGATTGTCTCAAATTACAATTTTATTTGTTTTAAGTTTATATCATATTTTTTCACTAGTCAGGTCAAGTCAGCAAGCATTGACTAGGTGTCTGCTATGAACAACACTATGCTAAGCATTGGGGAATACAAAGAAAGGCAAAAAAATAGTCCTTACTCTCAAGGAGCTCACAAGCTAATGGAGTAGACAACATGGAAACAGTTATGTACAGTCAAGCTATGTACAGGATAAATTGGAGATAATCTCAGAAGGAAGGCACTAAGATTAAGGAGGACTGGGAAGGCTGCTTTTAGAAGATGGGACTTTACCTGAGATTTGAAGGAAGCCCGGAGGTGAAGATGAAGAAGGAGAGCATTTCAGACATGAGGAACAGCCAGTGAAAACGTATGGTTTTGGGGTTAAGAAACGTCAAGGAAGCCAGTGTCACTGAATTGAATAGTGTGCAGGAGTGTGTAAGGTGTAAAAAGACTTGAAAGGTAGGAAGGGACCAGAGTATGAAGGGCTTTAAAAGCCTGAGGATTTTATATTTGGTTATAGAGGTGATAGGGAGCCACTGGAGTTTATTGAGTAGGGAATGACATGGTCGGACTTATACTTTAAGAAGATCACTTTGACAGGTGAGTGGAGGATGGATTGTAGTGGAGAGAGATATAAGGCAAGAAAATGAACTGGCAGGAAATAACCCAGGCATGAGGTAATGAGGGCCCGTATATGAGAGATATTCTGAAGGTAGAAATGACAGGACGTGGCCATTGACTGGATATGGGTAGTAAGAATGAGGAGTAAAGGATGACACTTAGATTTTGAACCTAGGTGACTAGGATGGTCATACTCTCAATATTAATGGGAAAATTAGGAAGAAGGAAGTGGTTTTTGGGGAAAGATAATGATTCAGTTTTGGACATGGTGTGTTTAAGTTGTTTATGAGACATCCAGTTGGAGATGTCCTGAGAGAGGATAGGACAAGATGAAGACATCTGAGAATTATCTGCATAGAGACGATAAGTTAATCCATGGGAACTGATGAAATCACCAAACAAAATAGTATTGAGGTAATAGAGAGGAGAGCCAGAACAGAGCCTTGGGGACCATGTGCCATTAGTAGACACTAACTAGTGGGTACTGGGATTAAGAAGGAACAGTCAGGTAAAAAACCAGGAAAGAACAGTGTCATAAAGACTTAGAAGAAAGTATCAAGGAGAAGGGGCTGATTGATAGTGTCATAGACTGCAGAGAGGTCAAGAAGGATGATGACTGGGCAATTAAGAGATCATTGGTAACTTGAATGATGAAGTTGGAGGCCACACTGCAGAGAATTCAGAAGAGAATGAAAGGAAAGGAAATGGAGGAACTGATTATAAATGGCTTTCCCAAGGTGTTTAGTCAAGAAAGAGTGGAGAAATATAGCACTACTACTATATGTTTTTGTTTCTCTTCAACAAGAACTTAGGATTTTACATTTTTTTGGACAGAGATAAATAATGCCTTGGAAGGCTACAAAAGCAGATACCCTGGTTTAGAAGATACATCAGCAGTATAAACAGTCCAGATGTCAGACAAGGCCTGTATACTGTGACCAGAGCATTATCATGTTGGCCAGGTCTTGATAAACAATGAGCACTAGATTGCTTTGGAAGTAATTTAGTTGGGGACATTTCATCTATTTTAATTCCGTCTTTCTTCCAAACTATATTAAGACATTCCATTTTACCCACTTCTGCATGTTTATATTATACTGTTCAGGAATATGATTAATTCTATATGATAGAAAAATTACCTTGGAAGGATATTGGGTAGACTGGAGTAGGGTGTCAGGCAGTCAGGAAATATTGAGCACCTACTATATGACAAGCACTATGCTAAGTGCTGGAGATACAAAGGCAAAAGATGGGAGATAACATGCAAACAAGTATGTACAGACAAAATATAGACAGGATAAATTGTAAATAAATTAGTAGAGGAAAGGCACTAGAATTAAAGGGGATCAAGTAAGATTTCCTGTAGAAGGTGAGATTTTTGCTGGGATTTGGAGGAAGGTATGAGGCAGAGATGAGGGAGAACATTCCAAGTATGGAAGTGTGCGGGTGAAAATGCCCGAGTGAAAATGCCCAAGAGTAATCCTGACTTTGCAGCTGATTGGATTTGAGTTTGTAGAAGAGGAAAATGATACCAAGGTTTCTAGTCTGGATGATTGGCATTCATAAAGTTTAGAGGTAGAATAGAACCTAAGGTGAAATTCTTTTTTTCTTTTTTCAATAATATTTTTTCTCCAGTTACATGTAAAGACAATTTTTAACTTTCATTTAAAAAAAATGTTAAGTTCCAAATTCTCTCTCCCTTCTTCACCTCCCCTCTTCCTGACAGAGTAAGCAATATGATATAGGTTATACATGTTCAATCATGCAAAATATATTACCATATTAATCATATTGTGAAAGAAGACACAGACTCAAAGGAAAAAATGGGGTGAATTTCTAAAACAGCCTTTTCTAAGTTTCTTCTCTCTGTCTTCCACCCAATCATATTTCTACTTAACATGAGAAAGAGGCGGCAATATAAATTTATGTTGCTCATCTTTGGTCTTCATTTCAGAGTTCTATCCGTCGAAATCCCCAGTGGGTTCCAAAAGAAACAACAGTTCGTCTGAGTGCTTTGAATGGAATCCAACCATAGTGTCTCCAGATACACAAAGAAACTTCTTGCTATTTCTATAACTCATTCACCAACAATTCACTTGCAATTGAATAGACTATGACTCCAGTTTATGTGCCTCACTTAAACCAAATCTCTGTGTTTCTAAGAAATGAGAAATGTGGTGAGAGAATAGAATTAACATTGTGTCCTTTAAAAAAACAATTGCTTCCAACAGAAGAAAGCATAGAAGAACTAAGAAGTACTTAGTGTTTAGAATTGGACAGTTGGGTAGAAGAGGCATGACATACCTAAAGAGGTATGGGAGGCGAGATATGGAATAGGCAATGTAGTCGAAAAAAGTCTAGTCAAGGGAATATGTGAAATAGGAAAAAGTCAGCAGCATTTGTTGAATTATTTTGTTAAGAAAATGAAGGCAAGAAGAGTGTCTGGGTATATAACATTTCAGGAACAATACAATTCTAAAGGTACTCAGAGATAGATTTTTTTTCAAGGTATCTCAGAGAAGGGAACATTCCAGAAGAATAGAAAAGAGCATCAGTTGTGCTTTTACTAAACAAACACAAAAAGGCAATCCTTATGCTTGTTGTCATACCTGGAGAGTATTTTTGATGAAAATAAAAGAAAAGATAGGCTTTTGTTTCCCCTTCCATCCCTCTAAAAAGCAAACCATATCTTTCTTACAGTTTGATACAGCATTGTAAGAATTAAAGATCCTGCCATGTTTATGTTTTTTTTTTTTAAGAAAGCATTTGATGTAGTGGAACAAAATTCAGCTTTGAAGGCTCTCAGAAGAGGATTCTCACAAATGTATTAAGTTTATAAAAGACAGATGTGACTAGCAATCAAGTAAGTAAGCATTTATTAAGTGTTTACTATGTGCCAGGCACAGTGCTAATTACTGGGAATACAAATACAAGCGGAAAGACAGTTCTTGCCCTCAAGGAGCTTATATTCTAATGAGGAAGGACATGGTAGAGAAATTCTAGAGTCAGGAGTGGAGCCTGGAGAGTTATGAAGACATGGCTGATCTGGATACTTTCCTTGAAATGGAAAATCTGGGAGAAACTAGCTAATCAAGGGGTAGAGCATACTTCTGGTATGAGAAGTCCAGGGGTGAGGAGGCTTCTGTGGCATGGTATCGAAAGTCCAGAGAATCATAAGTGGAGCCTGGAAAGGCAGTAATGTATATATTCAGGAAGAACAGGTTTGTGGTGAAAGCGTAAATCTTGTTTTGAACATGTTAAACTTTAGGTATCAGTGAGTTGACATCTTTTGGAGATGTTTCCTGGGGAGTAGGAATACAGGTTTAGAGCTCAGACAAATTAGGGCCAGAGATAGATATTGGTGACATTGGAAGTCTTGGAAAATGACAATGTAAAAGCTGGAGGAGGTGTTACTGAAGGAAAAGTTAGAGAAGCAGGCCTTCGTCACCTCGTGCCTAGACTGTTACAATAGCCTACTGGTTTGTCTCCCTGCCAAAGATCCCTCTACTCCAGGCCATTTTCTACTCAGATGTCAGTGATTTTTCTAAAGCGTGAGTCTGACCATGTCAACCTTTCTCCCCTCTCCCTCACTCAGTTAATATCATTAGCTCCCTAGTGTCCCCAGAATCAAATATAAAGTCATCTGTTTAGCATTCAAAGTCCTTTTTTCATAACCTCCTCCTGGCCTCCTTGACATTCCTCACACAAGATACTCCATTTATCAACTCTTGGCATTTTCACTGGCTTTCTCTCATGACTGAAATGCTGTCCCTCCTCATCTTTGCCTTCTGACTTCCTGGGTTCCTTCCAGGCCCAGCTAAAATCCCACATTCTGGGGGAAGCCTTTCCTGATCCCCTGTATTTCTGATGCCTTCTCACTGTTGATTATCACCAATTTATCTTGTCTGTATCTTGCATGTTGTCTCCCTCCATTAGACTGTGAGCTCCTTGAGAGCAAGACACTTTTTTTGCCTTTCTTTGTGTCACTAGTGCTCAGTACGATGACTGGCACATAGTAGGTACTTAGTAAATGTTTATTGACTGACTATTGAAAACTAAGAAAATATATTATCTGGGAATCCAAGGTAAAAATGTGTATCAGAAGGAAGGAGTAATCCATGATGTCAGAAGTCAAGGAGCTGGTTAAGTACTCAGAAAGATGGATTTTTTTCAATTAGGAGGCCATTGGTGAGTGACTGACTTTTAATAGGTCAGTTTTAGTAATTCGGTAGGAAAATAAGGTAGATTGTAGGAAGCTGAGATTAAAAAAAAAAAAACCAAACCAAAAACCCACTCAGAACTTTGTAGCATGGAAATTAATATGCATGTATGTACATTTGCATTATGCCATATGATCTTATCAATTTTTAAAAAAGATTAACTCACCATGCAGTACATTAATGATATAATGAGAATAGTGAGGATATCCTACTCTTTCAATAAGCTTGGCAAAGTGTGTGTGGGAAGAGGGGAGAGGAGGAGAGAGAGGAAAAGAGAAGGGAGGAATAGAGAGAGGTGAAGAGAGAGTCAGTCAGAGTGGAGAGAATGGAATCAAGGGGACAGATAGATTTGCTTTGGCAAGAGGAGAGTCTTCTTTTGAAACTGGGCAGAAGGAAAGGAAGAGAATTTGAGTGAAGACACAGAAGTATTGAAGTATGGATGCAAGAAATTTGAAGGAGTGCAGAACAGTTGGTGCCTCCGTCAAATTGAAGGGTAAGATTGACCATGATAATGTGTGAGTTATTAGTAGAGTTTGGGACTTGGGCTGTATGAACTAAAACTTGGGAACTTATGTTTGTTCTTTGGCAATATACTGCTTCCCCTGCCCTCCAGCTCCCTCCAGACTATTTATTACTAGTTCTTAGTCCAAAGCAAATTGTTGATCCTTTTTATAGGTGCATATCCATGATTACCTTAACTGAACTAAAGATAAAATTAAAAATTATATTTTGTATTATATATGTATATACATAAAGACTTTTTCATATTAAGTCAAATTAGTAGGAGATTAGTTCTTTTAAAATAAAAGCAAATTCTCTGTTAAATATACTATTCTTACCATCAGACTGTCTGCTTGTTTATTCTAAGCCACTGTATTTTAGGTGAATATTAAAATGAGATACTTTGGATATTTCTAGTAAACAAACCTTGAAATATAAGACAGAACTGTCTTAATACTGTATTATATGTTTTAGAAGATAGTGTTCTAGGAAGGTGTTTTCTCTCTCCGTGTGTGTGTGTGTGTGTGTGTGTGTGTGTGTGTGTGTGTGTGTGTGTTAAAAGTTGGCAGCTGAGTGGTACACCAGATAGAGCGCTGGGTCTGGAGTCAAGAAGACTTGAATTAGCATCCAACCGCAGATACTTACTAGCTGTGTGACCCTGGACAAGTCGTTAACTCTGTTTACCTCAGTTTTCTCATCTGTAAAATGAACTAGAGAAAAAAAGGCAAACCACCAAAGTATCTTTGCCAAGAAAACCTCAAATGAGGTCACAGAGAGTCAGACATGACTGAAACGATTGAATAATAGCGACAAAAAGTCTTCTTTATTTCTAGTGTTAGAAGTTAAATGAGATAAAATGAAATTAGATATGAATTTTGAGAAGTTTAAATTTGCATACTCATATTTTTGAAAATACTTTAAATTTGTATCATTATTTTCTAGGGTCTTGGAAATTCACAGAGAGAATATGAAAAGCAAGTTGTGCTCTATAGTATCAGAAATCAGTTACGATACAGAAGTAACTTAGGTAAGTAGATATTTTGTTGTTCAGATGCATAGTACTGATACTGATTTTTAATTTGAATCAATTTTCCACAGTTTTTCAGTGTGTACTTTATGTTACAGGCAGCATGAGGTAGTTGATAGAAAGCCAGCCTAACTATTGGGAAGACCTGATTTCAGAACTATTTCTGACCCTGGACGAGTTATTTTCTGTGCCCCAAGCAACTCTTTCAGACCATGTGGTTGCTGTGCTGATCTGCACTGGTAGAGGGAATTTCTCTCCCAGAAGTTACTAAACCAGTGAAATCATAGTTCCAGATTAAAAAAACAAACCAAAACCTCACTGAAAACTTTGCATCATGGAAATTAATAGACACACACACACACACACACACACATATTTGCATTGTCCCATATAAGCTTATCAATTAAAAAAAGTAACTCAAATGTAGTACATTAATGGCTACCATATTTTCTTTGTGATTTCACTGAAAATTACAGTAGAACACTGTTTAGGTTACTAGTAATGACTTAATCTCTCAATTCAAATCTTTCCCTCTTTGTTTTGTAGGTCAGGAGTACACGAATTTTTATTATTTTTACCTTCTAGATGACAGTTATTACCTTAGTAACTGTTTCAGATATATAACTTTAATGACAAGTACTTTTTATAATAACTAGAAACAGTGTTTAGATATTATATTCATAATGTTCCTAGTTTCTTGTGGTTTTTCTTATATTTACTTTAAATCCTGAAATGATAGATTTATCATTTTATTTTATTATTGGCTATTTTCTTCTCTCTAAATTTTTTAATGGTTGTTTCAGGCATGGCATTTCAGAGTTAACTTGCTTTTAAAAGTATCCTGTCAGGGTCTGAAGGCCGCATAAATTAAAAAACCCAGGCTATTACTTACTTGTTTCTGCTCTAAGTTGGCATTTAGTTTAGCTATCTTTCAGTTTTCTGCTGGTTTAAATGTAGCAGCTTTTGCAAGAAAAAAAATGGCATTAATTAATATTATACAACACATCTAATGCAGCCTTGCCTTATTTAGCTTTTTGGAGTCATGTCCTATCAAATTACTCTTCTGAGCCTAGATAAAATAAAGTCTTATTCCAAAGTTCAGTGACTTCAGGTACAGAAAAACTTTGTTATTTTAGTTATTTTTTCTGAAGAATTGTTTCTTGTAGTATCATGAAAATTCCTTTGGTTTTCTTAGATGAAAAGGGAAAACATTTCTCCATTATTTCTGTCTCTGCAATTTTGTTTTCTCATTTGGTTCCTCCCATTTTTTCTAGTTTTCTGTTTTATTCTTTTATTGTTTGAATTTTATTTTCTATTATTGATGTGCAGATTTAAATAATAAGAAGCACCAACAGTGAAGAATTACTGATTTGTTTTACTTCTTTTAACCAGTTAAGCATATCAAGAAGGATGAACGCAAATACTATGAGGAATTGTTAAAATACAGTCGAGAACATCTCATGTTGTACCCCTACCATTTATCAGATATTATGGTAAAGGGCTTGAGGATAACACCATTTTCTTATTATACTGGAATTATGGAGGTGAGTTTCAGCGTTGTAGTTATAATTAAGAATGGATAAACTCTTATATAGGAAAGACTTCTTGTCAACCACAAGTCAAAGACAGAATTGTGGATGATGCTAGTCTTTGCACATGTGTGCACATGCACACTTATGCCTCTTTTGTGCCATTGTAATTATTTGTTAATCAGTTAAACAAAATGAGTTGTAAGATTTTTTTTTTGCTTCTAAAATTGAGTGTTTTAAACTGTAATTTCTTAATATTTGAGGTTCTTAGTAATTTTTAAATGTTAAGGTTAATGAACCTTAATAAAGTAGATAACTATCTAATTGCTGACTATGTACATGGTTTAAATAACCCAATACATTGCACTAAATCAATGGAAGAATAAAGAAACATGCTTTTTGGGGTCTTCATTCTTAATCCTTTGTCTTAATAATTGCTATTTGATAGTACCTTTGGACCAAAGAAACTTTAGATCAGTTATCCCAAACCAGCCCAATTCTATTTTTTCCATTGCAGAATGTTCACTAAACTATTGGCTCCTTTGGTTTGTAGCTACTATATAGGAAATGGGTCTTACTTCCACATTTATCCAGGTAACTAAATAATGGGGAAACTTTTTATAGTTGGCTGATTTAGGATGTTGATATCAACCCATTTTTGACTTACACATAAAAGAACAGAGAACATTGAAGGACTCAGTTCTTGGCTAACATCTGTTAACCCCTGTTCTCTGGTCTGCTGCTGACTGGTGTACTGGGCTTTTCATTAGAGGGGCCATTGTTTAATTTTCTCTTATGGAAGAACTCTAGATTTGGATGTATGATAATTGAAGGGGCTGGGGTCTTGAGCTTAATTTTTTGCTAGTTATTTCATCTACTGTCTCCACAGAGCAGAGGAAATATAACTGTTTGGAACTCATAAAATGGGAGAAAGTCACATTTCTTTTTTTTTTTCTTTTTTTCTTTTTTTAGGCAATTGGGGTTAAGTGACTTGCCCAGGGTCACATAGCTAGTGAGTGTCAAGTGTTTGGTCTGAGGCCGGATTTGAACTCAGGTTCTTCTGACTTCAGGGCCAGTGCTCTATCCACTGCGCCACCTAGCTGCCCCAAGTCACATTTCTTAATATTTTGAATTGGGACTGGGTGTCATATGCTATAGATTACTAAACTATGATGTTACACTTGTAACAATTTTTTTGTACCATAACCAAAAATAATGTACATTAAAAATCATGTTATTTGCCTAAGCAAAGTTACCTGAAAATCTTTATAGAATATATTGTTTTCTTTTTAAAAGGACATAATGAACAGTGAAAAAAGCTATGATTCATTGCCCAATTTTACTGCTGCTGACTGTGAGTATTATTCATTCAATTATGTTCAACAAAGTAATGCACCGATGTATGTATCTTTTATGACACTATCTTGAATTACTTTATTTGTTTAATTTGAAACATTGTAGACCAGTTGGCGGTATTGATTTTTCATAATAATAGGATATGTGTGAATTGTATTAATTGGTTCCTTTGAGGTTCGGTACTTCATCTAATCACCAAAGAAAAAGAGAAATTAGACTGGATGAAAGGGGAAATAATTATTTATTTCTAGAAGGAATCTGCTTTTTTCTGGAAGTTTGAATGGCATTAGTGAGACCATTAGATTGGGTTGTTTATTTATGTGTTTTTTAAAAATCTAATTTTGATGTATTGTCAGGATATAGTGTAACTCTCTTGATTTCTTTTTTCTAAGAGTGTGATAGCTATCAAGTAGTGATACATTTATCTATATATTTCTATATCTAGATATGTCTATATCACATAAAATATATTATGTTCTTGGGAGTTCTGTAAGTGTATAACATGCTGATTCTGTTTTACCTGTACAAATAGACTCATCTTCCAAGAACATTTTATTTGAGCTTAGTGTCCCTTTTAATATTTAGTGAATTTAGAGTAGTTTGAGAATCAGCCAAAAGAATGATCTCCAGAATAAGTAAAAAGCCATTTTGGGATTAGCGTTTCTTATTTTATCAGTGTTTCATTTAATCTAGGAAACGTTTTTTATGACCCTATGAGGTTCTAGGCATTGTGCCTAGTTGTTGGGGAACCCCTAAATTTCTAGTGCTATAGAGTGACATGAGAAATTCTTTAACAATTAGCTGAAAGAACAGTATATAAATGGGTTAAGTGCTGATAATTTAGAAATTGAATAGATGTGATTCTTTATTTAAATATTTTGCTTTAAATTTCTAACTGTTAAATAAATGAGGTGAAATAATTGTGTTGTGTATTGAATGAGGGTCTTTTTAAAAAAATTTGACTAATACATTTGCAAGGAGAAGCGACTATCTGTGTTTTGGATAGACTTTCCATCTACTGACACAAAAACAAAATATAAGCAAGGTTTTTCTTTTTTTTTAAAAAGGACATATAATCAGTGAGAAAAACTATGATTCATTTTGTAATAACATATAATTAATCCAGTTTCTGTTGTTATGGTTTTACTAATATAATTTAAAAGTAAAACTACATTTTCATTAAGGGGGAATGTTGAAATAAGTCCATTTAGAAAAAAATATGTATATAAAATGAAACTTAACATTGGATTTCAGATTCTTTCTTAATTATTTTAAAAAGGCATGGTAATTCTTGTTTTTTTAAGAATACAAATAAAAATTAAGATATTGTTTACTGTTTCTAGGGAAAACTTTTTACCTAAGTTCAAAAGCACACAAAGTAAAATATTAGATTTTGTCTGAAGGGAGAGATAATTTATAAAACTGGTTTCCATTGGTCGAGAATCTGAAAATATCATTTATATATGCTTTGTATCAAAAAAAGTCACTCCCTAAAGAAGATTCACAAATCTAGACAAACATGGTAAAGATAAATAGAGGATTAGAAGGAGGCAGAGGATTTTAGGTAACAGAATCAAAAGGATTTTCCTCAGGAGTCATTTAGTCGAACCCATACCTACCCAATAATCTTTCTTACGACATTGCCAGAAAGTGGTCGTCCAGCTTCTCCTTGAAAATCTCCAATAGTGAGAAGTCTTTTCTCCTAAAGCAGCTCATTCGAGTCCTAATTGTTTGGATTTCCCTCCATGTATCGCTCTAAATCTGTCTTGTCAGAGATAGTCGATTGTTTCCTGTATGGGTTGGACTGTGTGGTCACTGAGGTCCCTTCTGACTTTTAAATTCTGTGATTCTGCTTCTCCAGTTGTACCTTGTTCTGTACCGTGGGGCCAGAACAAGTGTAGACCTTTCAGATATTTTAAGAAAGCAATTGTGCCCCCTGTATGTGTTTTCTGAGGTGAATATCCCCTATTCCCTCAGTTGATTCATAGAACACGGACTCCATACCTATCCAGTCCCCACACCATCCTAGTTGCGTTTCTCTGGAAGCATTAGTCTTTGTGAAATGTTTTGTGAAATCTTAGTCTCCCATCAGATACTGTGTTTAGTTCTTCAATTCAGCAAACATTATTAATTTTCTACTATGTTTAAAGGAGTGTGTTAGGTGTTAGGAATATAGATAGAAATAGGTCTTGTCTACAAGGAGTTCACATTATATTAGAGGGTTACACACAATCAGTCAATCAGTAAACATTAAGTGCCTGCTATGTGCCAGGCTCTGCTAAGTGCAGTATATACAAATTATTCTTGCATGCATTTTTACATGTCTAAGTATATATAATGTCTAGAGATAAATAAATGCAAGATTCTTGGTTATCATGTGTTATAAATACCTATTTGTCTACATGCCATAGTTATCTACAAAACCTTAAGTGCCATGAGAACAGGGACTTTTTTACCTGAACTTTTTGTGCCTGGCACAATTCACTATATTCAAGTAAGTACTTAATAAATGACTACTGAATTGAATTGAAGACCTAAACACAAATCCGTACTGTAGGTGAACAACAGCACTAACATTATATTGTACTAATAACGCTAGAATTCAGTTTAACAAATAATTACCAAATGCCTGTTCTGTGCCAGGCAGTGCTAAGAACTTAGGCATTAAAGACAAAAACAAAACCATCCCTGCCCTCAAAGAGTTTCAGTCTTCTCAGAGGAAGCATGAAGACTAGTAAGTAAATGCAAAGTAAATACAAAATAAATGGAGTAATTTTTGGGAAGAGGTAGAATATTAACAACTGGGGCAATCCAGAAAGACCTTGTATAAGAGGTAGCATTTAAGCTGAGCCATGAAAGGAAAGTGTAATTCTAAAGACAGATGAAGAGAGAGCATTACAGGCAGTGGACAGAGGACAGTCTGTGCAAGGGCCTGGAGGTGGGAGGTGGAATATCAGAGATGTGGCATAGTAAGTAGGCCAGTTTCATAGAAATATTGAGTCCATGTGGGGGAGACTTCTTTATTATGGAATTGAAATGGTCAGATCTGTGCTTTTAGTACATCAAACTGGGGAATGGATTGTAGAAGAGAGAGGCAAGAAGCAGATCAATTAGGCAACTGTTGCAGTTGTTGAAGTGAGAGGTGATGAGTGTTTGAATTAGTGTGGAAGCTGTGTAAATTGAGAGATGTGCTAGAGATGTGACTTTGAATTGACAAGACTTGGCAACTGATTTGATAGGGGAAGACTCAGGTAAAGGTGAGTAAATAGTCAAGGATGATGCTGAAGTTTGGTGAACTTGGATGACTAGAAGGATGGTGGTGCCCTGAATACAAAAGGGGAATTTAGAATAAGGGAACACTAGTAATATTAATAGTAGTATGATTTCATTACATTATATTTTAAGTAGGTATTAGTAGGCTAACGTTTAAAACATTTTAATGGGAAATCTGTGATATGTCCTGAGAAGGAAATGTGACAGTTTAAGAAATATTTCAAAGGCAGCTTTGTTGATGTGCCTGGTATGTGGCAATAAGGGAATATGTGCTCTGCTTTGAAACTCTTGCTCTGGATGATTGTGGTGTTTTGGGAATTAAGTGCTCGAGACTGCAGTGTAGGCAGGTGTGCCATCTCTCCATGATGAGAAATGGAACACAGTAATTGGGAATGTTTCTCTTTCTCTGGAATTCTACCCTGACTAGGACTGGGAGTAGGGTCATTTCTCTTCTTTATCTTGGCAGCAGCTGTATGTCTCTCTCCCTCCCCCCTTTATCCCACATAGTCACTGCCATCAAGTTCCCATGCTAGTCCAAGCTAGTGTGAATCAGCTTTTCATCTAAAATGTAAATGAATTTCCTTATTTTTGTACTTACTCTCTGAGATATGAATGCAAAAAAGGAATTAGTCATCCACAAATGAGGAAAACTTTTAATCCTTGGCAATAGAAAAGAAAGCAGTGACAAATAGGACTTCAAAAAGAAAAGAAAGGGCTTGTATAGGGAACTTATTAGACTGGTAAATTGAGGGAATGCTACGGGAAGGCTTTATCCCGATTCCAGAAAAGCATTTTACAGTCTCTCATTCTGTCATTATACCCCAGATGGAGAGATGAAGGATAGATGATATCAAGTTAATTCAACTTAATTAGATTTGTAAATGATTGAATGACTGGACTCGAAGAGTAGGTATTAATGGGTCAGTTTCAACCTGGAGAAAGCTTTCTGGTGGAGCACCCCAGGAATCTGTCTCTTGACTCTATAATGTTCAGCATTTTTATTAGTGAGTTGGGCAAAGATAATATGCTTATATTGCAGATAACACAAAACTAGACTTGGGTGGTTAGCAGATTGGATGATATCCAAATGATACCCAAAATATCCAAAATGATCTTAACAGATGAATAGACCAAATTACAGTGATAGACCAAACCTAAAAAGATGAAATATAACAGCGGTAAATGTAAAGTCATAATGTGGGTCCAAAAAATCAACTTCATAAGTACAAGATGGGAGAATGGCTAGGCATTTCTTCGTGTGAAAAGATATGGGGAATTTATTAGTTTACAGTTTCAAGATGAGTTAGCAGTATAATATGACAACCCAAAAAGCTAATTTGATATTAGGCTATATTAAGAGAGGCATAATGTCCTGAAGTAAGGTTCTGCTCTATTCTTATCTTGATCAGACTACATCTAGAGTATTGTGGTCAGTCTTGGATTTCACAGTATAGGCAGGACATTGATAAGTTAGACTCAGAGGTGGGGAACCTGTGGCCTTGAGGTCACATGTTGCCCCATAGGTCCTCAAGTGTGGCCCTTTGACTGAATCCAAACTTTGCAGAACAAATCCCTTTAATAAAAGGTAAAACTTGGACTCAGTCAAAAGGCCTCACCCAGGGACCCAGAAGGCCATATGTGGCCTTGAGGCCACAGGTTCACCACTCCTAAGCTAGACTATGTCTGGAGAAGGACTGCCGAGATAGTGAATGGATTGGAATTCCTCTCCTATGGGAACTAATTGAAAAAGCTCGTGATGTTTATCTTGAAGAGAGACTGTGGCTGGATTTATAGTTCTGAATCATCTGCATAGAGGTGATAATTAAACCCATGGGAGCTGATGAGGTCACCAGGAAAGAAAATTTAGAGGAAAAAGGCCTAGAGAAGAGTCTTAGGGAGAGCACCCACAGTTAGGGGCATGATCTGGGTGGTAATCCAACAAAGAATACTGAGAAAAAAATAGGATGAGAGAGTATCTAGGAAGGGAGGTGATTAACAGTGGAATTGTGTATGTGTGTGAAATATGATGATGATGATGATTATTATTCAGGTTGTAATTTTCTGGGGAAGATAGAGCCAGATGCTAAACACAATGAGAAAGGAGGAAGAAGGACTTGAGGATTAGAAGATCACCCATAATCTGGATAGACATAAATTTAGATTGTGAATCTAAAAGGGAGGAGAGGTTCCTGAGTGATGGTGTTTCTGGAATTGCCAGTGAGGTATACTGTTTTCTGGCTACCCTTCCAGTACAAGTGTGTCCAGAGGTGTGGGTGAAGGTGCAGTACAGCCAATGGTAGAGAAGAGGGTTAGGGATTTAGTGTAACTGGGGTGGCGTGGAGCCAGGTCTCAGTGATTGCTACAAAGGGAAGGAGCATGAGAGAAAGGTCTGGGAAGAAAGGAAATTTGTTCACTATGGAATGACGGTTCCAGAGGGCACAATGAAAGAGATTAGAGGTGGTTGTGGGCTTAAGTTTGAGGAAGATAGGGGTAAAAGAATAGAAAGTGAGCGTTGGGGATGGTTTTCTCCTAGGTAGCCAGACATTGCTTCACCCAGAGATAGGGCCAGAGAAACCTCTGGTGTGAAATTGTTAGCTAAAGGGGTCATAGTGAGTGATAGATAAAAAGTAAAGCTAATAATGTCAAGGTTATTGTTGCCAGCCAAGGGCGACGGGTGTAAGACTTTAGTGACTCTTGCTTGCTTTCCTGGAGTTGGAGTGGGGGGTAGGAAGTAGGTGGTGTTGCATCAGATTCCTCCCTTGCTTGGTTAGTTGTCCATCTTCTTGTTCTTCTTTTGGGGTGGTTGGGGGAGGGGCAGCGTGGGGTCAGTAGGTTAGTGGTAGTAGTATAGCTGGGTCCCACGAACTCCCTTTAAAACATACCTGGCTTTTCTTATAAGGTAGCCCATTCTACTTTTGGCTAGTTCTGATTGTTAGCAGATTTTCCTTATATGAGTCATAAATTTGCCACTTTGTTCTAGTTTTGCCTTTGGGGACGAAACAGAATAAATGTAAATCTTCTAAGTGCCAACCCTTCAGGTATCTATCCTGTCTGTCATGTCTCCCCTCAATCTTCTTTTTCTTTCCTCTAAAACTAAACATTCCTAGTCTTCAGTTGATCCTTATATAGCATTCCCTTACTACCCACTCTCCTCTGGACATTTTCCAGCTTATCTTTGCCCTATCTAAGATGTGGTTACTATAACTGAACACAGCACTGAGCTTCACATGTGATCTGAATATGCTTATCTTTTAGTTCAGTTCAGCAAACTTTTATTAAACAACCACTATATGCAAGGCACTTTAATAAGTGATGAGAATATGAAGATAAACACAATGCTTTGCTCTCAAGGACCTTGTGATATTCTGAGGAAAATAATGACAGTTCCATTAGTCTGGGACACAGAAGAGATGCAGAAAAAAGTGCTGTCAGAAAACTTGAAGCTGCAGAGCTTTTAGCTGGAAATCAAGCAAGGGTTCATGGAAGAAGAACTCCCTCCCTTTCCCCCTCCCCAAGATGATGTGCATTCTGATATAGGCTCTACATATACATTCATATTAGACATTTTCTCATTAGTCATATTGTAAAGAAGTATTAGAACCAATGGGAGGAACCATGAGAAAGAGGAAACAAAACAAAACAACAAAAGAAGAAGAGAGATCAAATAGAATGCTTCAGTCTACATTCGACTCCATAGTTCTTTCTCTGGATGTGGATAGCGTTTTCCATCATGAGTGTTTTGGAGTTGTCTTAGATCCTTGCATTGCTCAAAAGAGCCAAGTCTATGAAAATTAGTTATCGCGTAATGTGTCTGTTACTGTGTACAGTGTTCTCCTGGTTCTGCTCACTTTACTCTGCATCAGTTCATATAAGTCTTTCCAGGTTTTTCTGAAGTCCCCCTGCTCATCATTTCTTGTAGCACAACAGTATTCCATTACATTCATATACCACAACTTATTCAGCCATTCCCCAATTGATGGTTGGATAAGTTCACAACTCCACCAACAATGCACTAGTGTTCCAAGTTTCCCACATCTTCTCCAACGTTTATAATTTTCCTGTTTTGTCATGTTAGCCAGTCTGATAGGTGTGATGTGGTACCTCAGAGTTGTTTTGATTTGCGTTTCTCTAATCAGTAGTGATTTAGCTGCTCATCATTTCTTATAGCATAGTAGTACAGAATAATGTTTTTAAATGCATAAAATAAAAGGCATAAGATTTTCAGAGGAAACCAACTATAATGAAATAAAAATATAACTTTTGATCCAAGTCCACAGACACCCTTCCCCCCCTAAAAAATCAGTGCACAGACCCCTTTAGGGTCCGTGGGCCCCAAGGTAAGAACTCCTACTTTAGATGGAGATAAATGGAATAGTGAGGAAGTGTAAGCAACAAGTGAACATTACTTGTTTTCAAAAGTTTAGCAGTGAAGGGAGAGATAAGAATGAAAATTTGAGGGTCTCCTGGTTGAGGGGAAGAATTTTATTTGTTTTTAGGATAGGGGAGATGAGTAGTTTTTTTGTCAGTGGGAAAAGGTTCAGGATAGGAAGAGCAGAGACTGAAGATGAAAAGAATAGGGAGTATTTGATGCAGCAAGGTCCTTGGGGGGGGAGGGGGGCAGGGATAGAATCAAGACAGAGGTACTTTCCATAGAAATATTCTTAACACCTTGTGGTTACTTTTTCTAGTATTAGAAGGGATTTTAAGGTCAACTAGTCTGTTGCTCTCATTTTGCTGTGATTAGAATGAACTCTCTAAAAGATTAGATTTGCCCAAGATTTAACAGATAATTAATGATAGACCCAAGAGCAGAACCCAGGTCACCTAGAACCCAGGTTACTTTATTCCCAACTTAATAAAATGATGATGATGATGATGATGATGATTGTGATGATTGTGATTATCACAGACAAAACTTTTCCCCACAGTTAGCATGGTCTGTTGGACAAGTAAACACACTGACTATGCCATTTCTTAGGAAGGAGACACAGGAGGGCTTCTAGCACCTCTCTCAGCAGCAGGTTTGCTTTTGATCCAGTCAGATAGGAAGACAAGAATGGAGTCATAATAAGGGGTTAAATAAGCTTACTTTATTCCAGTCTAGTATTCTCAAAGGGAGTTTGCTGATAATGGGAGCTCCAACTACTACAGCATTCCCTAACAATTCTTCTCGAAGGGGCCAGTGTGAAGGGGGGGGGCAACTACTCCTTGTCTTGATGGGGTCAATCGAGATCAGCACAACTTGCGCACTCCTCTAAATCCCCTCAAGCCTCAGTGGGGGCCTGTTGAGGCAAACACACAGATTCCCCCTTCCAAGCCTTGATGGGGGCCGATCAAGGCATGCACAGCATTCAGCCTGCACATTCACTCCTTTGGGGGTCCCCAGTCATTGACCAGTGCCCACTTGCTTTATAGGGCAACAGACAAAGAAGGCATATTGCCAGCAATAGCCTCATAATTTTACATCACTTCACCCCTATATCTACCGCAACTGTGCAGTAGAAACTGTTTTGAACCATCATCGTGAGAACTCATATCTAACATCTGGGAGGTAGAGATTGTTATGGCTATGGATCCTGGGAAGAAAACCCACTTTACACACACTAAGATTCACGTTCCTTACATGGTCCAACAAAAATTTATGAACGGTATTTTTTAGTAGACATCACTGTACCAAATACTCATAATCTCCAAGCTACAAGGAATGGAAAATTTTCAAAATATAGAGATCTAGTGGAAGAAATCAAGACGAAATAGGAATGAAATGAGGTACATGTTATCCCCATCTTCCTGTCTCCTATTAGAGTTGTCCCAAAGATGCTTTCAGTGAACCCAAAGATGAATTTATATATCCTAATACCTTTATTCAGTTACAAGAGATGGTTATTTTGTCCACTTGTGTAATAGGTCATGGAACAAAAACTGTGAAAGAATAATAGCAGACCAGTGGCTTGTTTCATATCTCTCTGAATTCCATTGTAAAAGATGAGAACGAGATGAATCATGATGATAATTATAAGTGATAACTTATATTTATATGGCACTTTAGGATTTACCAAACCCTTTATCTTGTGTGATCCTCACAATAACTCTTGAGGTAGGTAGTGTGAGTATTATTATCCCTATTTTACAGATGAGGAAACTGAGGCTCAGAGAGGTTAAGTGACTTGTCCAAGTTCACACAACTATTTCAACTGCACCATGAAGTACTGTTAGTATTAGGAGAGTGCTATACTTCAGGTACGTAGGCTTTCACAGACTGGCCTGGGACCTAACCTCTGTTTTTATAGGCAAATGAATTCCAAGTTCTAGACAACTGGCTTAAACTAAAACCCCATTCAAAAGTTGGAGGTTTTCTTTGAAAGCTGTAATTTTTCTCTCTTACTTCTCTTGAAATTAAGAGATTTTCTGCTTTTTAAATTTTATCTCATTCAGAGAAATATTCAGTAATCACAGCTTGTTGTTATGGTTGTTATGAAATATCTTTAATTCTTCACTTCAAAGTATTTCTTGCTAATTATTCTTGATTTTAGGACTTAATATTCAACTAAGTTTTCAAGGAACAATAAAAGCTGAGAATAAGTTAGTAAGAATCATTTAAAGTATATATTAATATTAAAAGTATACAAGGAATGTATAATTCAAAGTTTTTTTGTTTCAGGTCTAAGGCTTCTTGGCATAGGAAGAAATCAATATATTGACCTTATGAATCAGTGTAGGTCATCAAAAGTAAGTTTTTTTTCTTTTTTTCTGTCCAAGAACCACTCTCTTACCAAACAATTCTGTTTAATATGGGTATTTTTGTAGTGGTAGGATCATAGATTGCAGTTTCTTTTATCAAATTAAAGTCTTTCAAAATATATGTTTATGCAAAAAATCTAATTTATTCCCTGCAACTAATTTCTTACACGTTAGTGTGCTGAAAAACAAGATTTTACGTAGAAATGTTTAAATAAGAAAGTGTTTGGATATTTGCATTTTTTTATTTCTTAATTTATCTCTTCTCCCCATTCTTAATATTAACTACATTGAAGAAGTGACTATACCTTTTCAAACAGTTTTTACCTAAATTTGTATGTATTCACTTAAATTTTTTGAATTGGAATGGATCAGTAGGAGTTAGTGAGAACCCTAGGAGATGAATGCATTTTCCTTTTCAAAATACTTGTGATATACACAACCCAAACATACTTGCATGCATATGTGCATACCTGCATACATGGATACATAAATAATTCTGAATACCTCCCTGCCCCTGACTTATGATTTTATCCACATAGGGTAATCCTGATTTAGAAACTCTTTCCACTCAAGCCACTTGGGGTTGGATGTCTCTTCTTAATGAGTTTGTCTTTGCGTACTGAAGCAGCTGGCCCATGGCCAGATAGCTGTTATGTATTAGTGCTGAGACTGGAACCCAGGGCTTCTTGCCACTAAATTTGGCCCTCTATCCACTTCATGTTGTCTATCCAGAGTACTTATTGTACCTTTTAAAGCATATTTTGAAATCAATGTTTATTCAGCCTCTAGTGTTCTCTTAAAGGAAGAATAAGATATTTTCTTTTGGCGTAAGGGAAAGTCATAATTTTTTGGAGGACTATACATGTTAAATGTTATCTCAAATGGACTGTGCCACTGCAGAAATTTTTCAGAAGGAAAACTGCTCGTGATCTTCTGCCTGTGAAGCCTGTGGAAATTACTATAGAGGCATGGTGGGTGGTTCAGGCTGGTTACATCACAGAAGATGATATAAAGGTAATTTTAGATATTTATTTTATTCTGAGTTCCCTATAGAATTTTTGGTTAGATTAGTTTTGAATTTGCTACAAAAATATATTTCTATACTTTGTTATAATTTTAATACTTCAAAAAAATTTCAAACACTTCTTTTTCTAAAAATCAATTAATTTATTTTTAGTTTTCAACATTCACTTTTATGAGATATTGAGTTCTAAAATTTTCTCCTTCCCTTCCCTCCTCCCTCCCCCAGATTGCCTGAAATCTGACATAGGCTATACATGTACAATTAAATTCCACATATTTCCACATTAGTCATGTTGTCAGAACAAAAGGGAAAACCATGAGAAAGAAAAAAAAAGAGAAAATAGTATGCTTCGATCTGTAAATAGACTCCATAGTTTTTTTTCTGGATGAAACACTTTATTCTTAATAGATGGTCTTCCTGGGGTGCCAAAATTCATCAGGCTTCTGCACCGAGCTTAGCTGGGCTGCTCCTTGTTTGATGGGCATGGTCTGTCATCTAGTCTCAGTGTCTTTCCAGCTTAGATGCACCACGAGAGACTGAATTCTACTGTCGTAATCTTTGAGCTCCCGGATCACTTCCATGCTACATTAAGGCATTGTGAAAAAACTCTTTAGCTGTGGTGGTTCTAATAACATACTATTTTTCTCCAGGAAAATAAAACTAAAAGTCTCAGAGTAAATACTGGACAGTCATTAACAGACAGAAAACAGCTAAGTATCTTTTTAGGTCGTATAGCAAGCTCACTTGAAATCCTTGTTCTTAAGGCTCTAGTTCTGGTAGCCAAATGGATAGCAATGTACACAATTTTGTATGTCCTGGGGTGAAATTTATAGGACGCTCAACCAATGGAGCGAAGTATTTTAAAAAAGTAATAAATTCATAATTTTATAACCCTTACAGCTTTAGTTTAACATTTTAACAGTTTTTAAGAGACTTACAGATTCAATTTGGACAAAGCTTAATGAAAAATATTTTATTTTCTTCAGATATGCACTTTGTCTGAGAAATGTGCTATTGATAAGATCATCGATTCAGGTCCTCAGCTGTCTGGATCTCTAGACTACAATGTAGTACATAGTAAGTGGTTATTAAAACATTCCTTTAGGCAACATATGAACTTGTATTTAAGCCATTGAAAGGTTTAATAACATTTATTCCCTGATTAATGTAGATGAAACTCCTGTTTCTTAAGACGTTGTCTATGGAAACATACAGTCAAACATATCAAGTGTTCATTGTTTCCCAGCACAACCACACTAATTGATAAGTGGACTAGAAACTTAAAACAGCATGAGAGAGATTTATCTAATTTTGAACATATTCAGAAAATTATCTGGTGTGTAACTTTGGGCAAATTACTTAAACTCTCTTTGTGCCTATTTCTTCATCTATAAAAAGAGAGAGTTAGATTAGATGACTTTTAAAGTCCCTTCTAACTCTAAAACTGTGAGCCTGTGATTTTAGGTATAAGATAGTTCCTGCCTTCAGATAGTTTAGTTGGGGAAAGGAGAGAAACATGTATTTAACAAATAGAGAACAATTAATGGCACCATGAATTGGTTAGGGTTAGTGCTAAGTAATAAAGTATTGGCTATAGATACCCTTGAAATTCAGAGAAGGGACAGTGTGTTTGGAGGATTTGGAGGAATAGTTAGAGATGAGTTTTAAGCTATTCTACCTGCTATTATAAATTGTTAAGAGGAGCGAGCCTCATATCATTAGAAACCTAGACAATGAAAGAAAAGCCTCATTTAAAGGAACAAAAAGTAATTTTTTTCCCTTTAGCTTTTTAATTTTGAGATTCAACATGGGGAAGATAGTAACACATTTTTATTTGTAGTTTGTCAAAATGAAGAAGTATTTGTTAAATACTAAGAAAATTTTGCAAGCGTATTCCCATGGTAGGTAGAACAACTGGGCTTACAGTCAAGAAGACCTGAACTCAAGTCTTGCCTCAGACATCTACTAGCTACGTGACCCAGGCAATTCATTTAACATTGCTGGTCCTTAATTTCTGCACATTATTTTCATTTCATCCGCAAATTTTGTCTTAATTTCTTCTGCAAAGTGAGGGTGCTAGACTCGGCGGCTTCCAAGGTCTCTTCCAGCGCTAAACCCGCGGTCCTCCGAGCCTGTGGTTCTTGTGGGTCTTACAAGCCAGGAAAGCTCTGGTTTAAGCTAGCGTGCAAGGCATGTTGTAATAGCCAGATATGGACTTTAATATATGAGAAGTGGACGTGAAAGAATTTATATAACCTGTAGTTGTGTGTTTGTAGTAGAGGTTTGGAAGGGTAGGATTACGTTTGAATGAAGAGAGAGAGAAGGAATTTAACTAGTGTCTCCAAGCTAAATGAGCATCGTTTTAGTGGGCTCCTCAGTGGGCCGGCAGAATTCACGCCCCGTGCTCTCAGCCTTCTCTTTGCTTCTGTACCCAGGCAGAGAGCGTCTTAGTTTTCCTTTCAGCCTGCCAAAATTTTCACTAGCTCCTTTGCTTTTTTGGTTGTCTGTGTCTCTTCGTTAGTGTTAAATCCCTTTTACCTTCTAAGCTATCGATAACTAAATCTTAAAAAACCCATTACAGTTGTGTGTAGAAAGTGTTAGTAGTGCCATAAATACACAAAATGAAAAATATTGAACACATTTTAAACTTATGTTTAAAAAAATTGAGTGCAAAATGTCTGCTGTCCTGCAAAATATTTTTAGTCTTTTGGGGAAGGGGGTTGGAGGGAGTAAAGAAAAGAACAGAAAATACTTATTTTAATTTAGTTTTGCAAAACTAAAACAATGTATTCTTGTTTCTGTAGGTTTATATAACAAAGGATTTATTTATCTTGATGTGCCCATATCTGACGACAGTTGTATTGCAGGTATGTATGTACTATTAATGTGATATGTTACAGCATTTATTAAGTGTCTGTAGTGGATACTGTCTGCAGAAAAATGTATTAGGCACCAAGGGAGATAACTATTTATATAGGAGATGGTCCTTACTCGTAAGAAGCTTGCAGTCTAATAGATGGATAAGATGCCAGCCCAGATAGTTTTTTACAGTAACACAACATTTCATAGGAAGTGCTTTGCAGAGTCACAGAATGCTGTTTGAGGAAGAAGATTGTCATTGATGTGGGAGGACTGCACGTCTGTGGTGTGGGTAGCGTCTGAGTTCTGCATAGTTAAGGAATGTGGGGGGCACTCTGATAGCTCAGTTTCTCAATAAGTACTTCATTCTCCTGATTTCTTAAATGATTATTTCATTTGGTCATCTTATTTTTCCTTGGGCCATTTTAATGATTTTGTGTTTAAGCTCTGTCCTAGTTGTGGAGAGCACATAGGAGTCTTAGAATATTTCTGAATCTCCAGCTGTCCTTTGCTCTAGAGTATGTAGTAGCAGTGGTGAACATGGTTAAATTTGTCCTATTGTGACATGATTTGACCCTGTTAGTGAAAGAATTTACTTCGCTCATTTTCTACTTAAAACAACACAAAAGCTTTGTTAACTGTTCTTATGTGCTTTATAGTTTTGGGTGGTATGTAGGTGATAAAACAGATTTAACCTCATAAAATATATTTAGACATGATTTATATTAGAAGAACCTGCTTAGTGATATAAATATTCTAAGGAGGAGTTAGTTGATATTGAAAATACTTTCAAAATGTGAAACAAAATCTGAAAAACCTAATGAATCATACCTACTCCAAGAGCCTAATTTAGATATTAAAGAATGTACATTAATATTTTCTGACTGCTTGGATACTGCTTGTATTTCTCTCTTTCACTGCCAAATTATTGTTAAACAAATAGATTCTGATAATAACTTCTATGCCTTCACTACCTACTCCCTCTTTAACTCTCTGTAGTCTGGTTTTTGTCTCTGACATTGTGATTTTGAAAGTCACTAAGGACATTATAATTGCCCAATCCAGTTACCGTTCTGTGTCTTCATTCGCTAGGACTTGGCAGCTTTTCGTGTTGTGGCTGCAGCTCCTCCTTGAAACTCTGCTGCTTTATGCTCTGCTGTCCTCCTGCTGTTCATACTGCTACTTCTTTGCCTTCTTTGTCAGGTCTTCTTGCCCCTTAAATGTGGGCAGCTTCGGTCTTCAGTCTTAGAAGACATGTCTTCTAGTGACTTGAACTCTCACATTTATGCAGAATATTTTAAAATCCATTCCTAGCTTGACTTCTCTCCCAAGCTCTACTTTCATACTTTTCAATGTTTGGACACTTCTATGTGGTTACTCCACCAGAATTCAAATTAAATCTAAAACTGAACTTCTGGCAGCTAGGTGGTAGAGAGGATATATAATAGCTGTGTGACTGTGGACAAAATCACTTCACCTTTCTTACCATCAGTTTCCTCATCTGTATAATGAGAATATTATCTATGTCACAGTGTTGTAGTGAAGATCAAATGAGATGACCTTTGTTTACTTTGTAAACCTTTAAGTGCTATATAAGTAAATAGAAATGCTTCTCATTTTGCCCCTCTTAACTCCTTCTGATTTTTAACTGGTATTTCAGTTAATGATACCACTATTCTCCATGTAAAATGGAGATAATTATATTAGCAATATTTATTTTACATGGACTTTTGACGAAAGTGTTTTGTAAACCTTACAGCCCTTTTATATATGTGAATATTATTCTTTCTAGTCTCAGAGACTAGGAAATTTGCAGTCATCTTCTCCCCCCCCCCCATATTTATATCCCCGGCATTTAGCACAGTGATTTTATTATTTGTACTCATGTCTGCTATTCCTTTATTTAAAAAAAATTAAAATTTTTAAACACTATTGTCCTTTTTCAGTGATTCTTCTTTATCACCCTCCTGACAATAACCCTCCCTTATAATAAATAAATATATTTAAGCAAAACAAGGCTACACTTTGGTAATACCTGCAGTGTATGCTGTTTTTTGCTGTTATACTGGCAGCTAGGTGGCTCAGTTGGTAGAGTACCAGGCCTGAAGTTAAGAAGACTCATTTTCCTGAGATCAAATCTGGCCTCAGACACTTACTTAGCTGTGTAACCCTGGACAAGTCACTTAACTCTGTTTGCCTCATTTCCTCATCTGTAAAATGAGCTGGAGAAGGAAATGGCAAACCACTCCAGTATCTTTGCCAAGAAAACTCCAAATGGGGTCATGAAGAGTCAGGTACAAATGAAATGACTAAACAACAACAACAAGCTGTTTATAGTCCAGAGGAGGGAGATGCTTTCTATTTCTTAGTCCTTTGGAGAAAAGATTAGACATTACATTGATTGAGGTCTTTCATTGTTGTTTTCCTTTTCATTAATGTGTAAATTGTTTGCTTCTGCTTTACATTTGTCTGTTGAGTTTCTCTGAATTCTTTATAAAATTTCACTTTCTTATGGCACAATAACATCCAATTACATTCATATATCCTAATTTATTTAGCTGTCTCAGTGATGGGCACTCACTTTGTATTTAATTGATGGACACTCACTTTGTGTTCAGTTTTTTGATACTATCAAAATTGTCTCTGAATATTTTTGTATTTTGGGGAACTTTCCTTGTGTTTTTGACCTCCTTGGAACATATCCGCAGGATTAGTATCATTGGACTTTAATAGTTTAGTGATTTTTCTACTAAAATTCCAAGTTGTTTTTCATAAGTGGAACTAAGTCACAGTTGTACCAACAGTGTGCCTGGCTTCATACAGCCTCCCAGCATGTCATTTTTGTATTTTGTCATATTTGAGGGATTTGAGATAAAACCTCAGAATTGTAATTTCTTTTGTTTCTGTTGCCACTGACCAAGCCTACTTCATAAGCACAATTAACTAGGAAAAGCCCAATTTAGTCTTTCATGAAATAGCCTTGTTTTCCCTTGTCTCTAGTTTCTTTCTCCTTTAATTTCTCCTTAATTCATCTTGCACATTTTCATATTATAAAACCTCCTAGAGCACAATTTTGACCATGCCATATTCCCCAATCAAAAATCTTCAGTGGCTTTGCATATACAAAGTGATCCAAACTCTTTTACTTGTCATGCAAGATCCTTCATACTTTGGTCTTCACATTCCTTCCAAGTCTCATCTCCAGCTCCTCAACTTCCTAAACTCCCCACTTTAACCAAGCAGATTGTTTTGAGGAAAGCACTTTGTAAACCTTAAAGCATTACATAAATATTAGTTGTTGTTCCTTGTCTCCTGAAGATACTTTGTAATTTCCTACCTCTGTGCTTTTATTTCTACTGTCCCACCCACCTGGCATATCCTTTTCTTTCCTCCCTACCTTTCCAAAGTCTGCCAGTCCTTTGAGGCCCAGTCTAAGCCATATGTTATTCAAAAAACATTTCCATTCAGAAGTTTTCTTTCGTCTCTCTGTACACTCATAGCAGTTGTTTGTTTGTTTGTTTGTTTTCACTACAATTTATTTGACAATTATTTAAAAATTTTATTGGCCATTGTTTTTGTTGTATGCCTATGAGCAGTGCTGTAGCATGCTAATTACCTTTTGGTTGGCAAATAAATACATATTAAACATTTTTACATCAACATATTGTTGGCAGTTTATACTTTTAAGTTAAAATTCATTTTAGTTGTAACTTAAGGATCTAAGATGTAAGATGGAAATGGGGAAGCTTTCCTGATTCACAAAAAAAAAAATCAACTTAGGGGCATATACAAGTAAAAATAAATTTATGATCAGCTTTAGGATTTTTTTCCAAGAGAAAAATTTGAAATCTGCTTTTAAAATTAAGAACATGTAGTGCAAAAGCTCAATTAAATAAATACACAAACTGTTTCTAAGTTATGGGCTGCTTTAATTCTAAGTGATGGCTATTTAAAGGACAGGGGGAGAAAGAGAGACATAAGGAAACTCGGGGAGATTAGTGGAGGTAGATTGAGGGAGAAGAAGAACAAGAGAAAAGATTGAGTACTAAATGAAAAGAGTAGGGAGATAGAGTGCAACACATTTTCTTCCAACCTAGTCACTGCTCTGCATGACATTGACCTCATTCTCTTAAGGCATCTGCTGCCTGCCTTGGACCTTATGCAGTAGTTGACCAAAGAATAATCCCAAATTCCACTGGAGCAGCCTTGATTCTCTCTGTCTTCTTTTCAGCTAACATTTTCATAGAGGTAATGAATGACCTCTAGTAATCTGTTTAGCATTTGCTTTTAAATTCTTGAGAGTATGGTCCTCACTTCAAGAGCTTTATGTAGGCTTAGTGTATTCTCCATCAACAGAGGTTCTCAGGTAGAAGTTATGTGATCACTTCTTTAGGTGTGCTACAGAGTGGACAGGTTTGTTAGGTATGGCTTTTACTGTATGACCTTGGGGGACCCATCAACTTTTAGATTCCCTGTTTTTTATTCTTGTTTTTTATTTGGTTTTGACTGTAATGAAACAGTGTTTGCTAATTGACAGTTTTTGGAAACTTTCCCTGAGTCACTAAAAATTAAGTCAAAGATCAGATTCAGGTGACTGACTTTCTATCCCTGGTAAGATATTTAAACTATGGTTTCATATTTATTAAAATTATGTCCCTAAGGAAATTTATATTCCTTTTAAGTACCACCGCTTGAAGGTTTTGTAATGAACCGGGTCCAAGGTGATTATTTTGAAACTCTACTCTACAAGATATTTGTTTCAATAGATGAGCACACTAATGTTGCAGAGGTAAGTGTGACAGTTCTTATGACAAAGTCTTAGAAACATAAAATGTACTTGTAATAAAGCAGACAAAATTTGACTTGATGATTTGGATAAATTGGGTTTTTTCAATAGTATTAAAGATCTAATGTATTTTAGGCATTTATAGCTCATAAAAAAGTCATTTCTTCAAATTATTTCTTATACATTATTCTTATACATTACAATCTATATACATATACATACATACATATATATATATATATATGAAATTTAAAACATAGTCAATCCTATACATTTTATCAAATGACTTTCCATAATCTTACTATTTGGAAGCAAAAGACTGTAGAACTACATTCATATATCCAGGGACCTTTTAAAATCATAACTGAGTCAGGGAATATATGAAATAAATATATATATATTTTTTTTTTAGTAATTCTTCCCTTTGGGAATGAATGAATGAATGAATGAATAAAGCATTTATTTTGCACTTACTGTGTCCCAAACTCTGTACTAAATGCTGGGGATACAAATATAGAGGCAAAGATAGTCCCTGTCCTCAAGGAGCTTATATTCCTTTTGGGGAGACAACAACTCAGGGAGTGGTGGCTAGGGAGGAGTACTTTGGTTACAGGGATGGTGAATGGGATCATGAAGAGAGTGGATTTACATACCCTATTGAGGAATGATGGCAGAGTAGTCTTAAGAATAGGAGGAGGGTTGGAGGTGGAAGGAGGGTGACAAGGTTCTTGGCAAGGTTATAGAAGAGATGGCCAGAGAGAAGGAGGGGAAATGAAACATGGATTCAGGGGAGTAGTAGTCATCAATCAGGACAACGGGGCCCTAGGGAGGAAGGTTCTTCAGGGTATGGTGTCTAGTGTAGGTAAGACTATGGAAGAGATAGTGAGTTATGGTGGCTGGGGCTTACCTTTTCTGCTTTTCCTTGACTTACACTATATCCTTCTGATTGATTCCTCTTCTTTGGGTCCTTATTCTTTTTCCTCCTTTATTGTCTGGCTTCTTTACTTTATGCAGTCCTATCAGTCTTTTTGCTTCTACCATATCTTACCTGTTCAATTCAGGGAACATTTGTTAGATATCTACTATGTCCAAGGTAGGGATAGGTACTAGACCTGTAACTTCTTGGATATAGGGAGTTCTTAAATGACGAAACTCCCTCTACTACTGTGTGTTAGCTCTTTCTTAACATCTTATGATTTTAGAGAGTTTCTATACCACTGAGTCGTGAACTGAATTGCCCAGGGTCACACAGCCAGTATGTGTTAGAGGCAACACTTGAACCTATGTTTTCCTGGCTCTTTATCCACTAAGCTGTGCTGATTACTGGGGATTCACAGACGAAAAAGAGATGATCTTTAGCATCAGGGAACTTAAAATTCCATGTGGTTGGGCAGGGGGAACAAGTGCACAGGTAAGGAAATACAAGATAAGTGTGGAAGAAATGAGAATGGTGAGAATAATGGGGGATGGTGGGAGAAATAGGTGGGCTCCCCAGAGAAGTCTGAGTTGCTGAGCCTGGAAGGGAAGTCATTATGTAGAGAAAGGAGAGGAGGCATGTCAGCATTTCAGGCAGCTAGGAGCTGCCCAGGTCTGGGAGTGGTTAGGGATGCCCCCATCTGAGCTAAGCAGCTGTGAGAAGTCACCTGGGAGGCCCTGTAGAAGCAGGAATGAGTATTACATCCTTTCTGAACCTGAGGGTTTTTTTTTTAATTTGGTTGGTTCTCTTCATCACTTTCATAGTTTTTCAATTTTATAATAATAATGTTCATTAAATGGTAATGTGCATCCTCTTATAAAGCTTTTATTTTTGAGTTCTTATGTTTGTCTTTTTCCTCCTAGCTTGCAAATGTACTTGAGATAGACTTATCACTAGTGAAGGTATGTAATTTTATATAGAAATTTAATTTTATTTCGTTGTTTGAATTGAAAGCTTAATGTCTTTTGTCAACTTTTTCTTCTTAATGTAAGTCAATGAGGCTAGATGAATTGGAGGCTGGTTTGAGATTATCAGGAATATTCCGAGAGAGTAACAGAGACCAGAATTGTTAAGTCTTTGGAAAACTGGCCTGTATGAGTACTTTCTGGGTCTTCCTGTATTTTCTTCTCAGATGTGTCAATATTTTTAGGAGGAAATATAGTTAACTAAAAAAACACTTGGGTAGTTGTGGGGTGTGATAATGTTTAAGAACCACGGTTATAAGCTGTCCTGATATTTTCCTTCATACATTCCCATAGGTACTTTGTTTTAATCTAAGTAATAATCTATATATTTGTATTTTCAGAATGCAGTTTCCATGTACTGTCGATTAGGTTTTGCCCATAAGAAAGGACAAGTAATTAATTTGGATCAACTTCATTCATCATGGCGGAATGTTCCTTCTGTGAACCGATTAAAGTAAATACTTTTTTATAGAATCATGGAATTGTTAAAATGCAAAGGGCCTTAGCAATTCTAAACTCCCTTATTTTACAGATGAGAAAAATATGACTTAGCTGAGGTAATGGCTAGTTAGTGGTAGGTCTGATATGAGAATTTAAATCTCTTAATTTCCAGTCTGGTTCTCCTTCTTTCTCCTTCTGCCTCTCAGCTAATTTCTCATGTATATTTTAGACCTTAATTGTGATAAACACAATTTTGGTTTATACTCCAGGTCTTGGTCAGAACATAGCATCCATTTAAAATTGTATATAATATATAAGTGTTAACATTAGTAGATATTTTCGCAAGGTCACACATAGATGTATATTCAATTTAAATTTACTCATTCTTCAATAGGAGTACTTTAGATCCACAAAAGATACTCCTTTCCTGGGATGGTGGAGAAAGTAGGAGTCCTGTTCAAGAAGCTTCTTCAGCAACTGATACAGACACAAATAGTCAAGAAGATCCAGGTGAGCACTGACTTTTGGTTTAATTCAAATTATATTTGTGAATGTGGAAAATTTGAAATGAACTTAACCTGTGTATCAAAACAGCATTAACTTTCATGTATGTTCAGGGTTGTTGCAGTTGTTTAAGAATTGAAAAAAATAGATTTTTTGGTGGGAAATGAGAATGGGAAATAAGCATAGGAAAATGAAGATGACTACTAATTTATTTTCATATTTATATAAAGGTTCAGAACTTGTACATTTTATTAAATTTTTTGAAGAAATACTTGGTTAGAATTTTATGGTTAAAATAATCATCCAATATATGGCTAAAATTGTGAAGTATGAAAAAGACACCTATATTAAGAAGACTGAGAAATGATCTCTGGAATTTGTTGAGATGTCATTAAATAAAAATAAGTTAAAATTATTCTCATTAAATCTTTGATATACATGGAAGCTTTATCAATAGTGATATGTTTTTTGAGTCTAATTTCATATTTGTATGATTGGGTGCCTGTGTTATGCTTTCAGTGTTCTTTACATGTATTCTTTGCATTGAATGAATATGTGCTTTCTCATCATTAGTGGAAAAAAAGTTGAAAGTGATGAGATTTCAGTATTTCTACATTAGTGAACTGTTTTTAGTGATTGTACAGATAAAGCAAGCTCTTGATTTAGCTGATTGTAAATATGAATTGCACATTTTTTTTTTTTAATTTAGCTGACACAGCCAGCATAAGCAGCTTGAGTCTGTCTACAGGATACACAAAGCGTATTGCCTTCCTATTTGATTCTACTCTCACTGCCTTTTTAATGATGGGAAATCTTTCACCAGTATGTAAATTTCTTCTTAAAACTTGAAAACTTCTAAAATTGTAAAATAGGTTGAATATGAACTAATGTGATACATATGTACATTGCTTCTGAAAACAAGTATGCAAATATATATATACCCAAAGAAGAAAGGTAAGAACGATTGAGTTTGAAATATTGCATATAATGTTAGACTTTTTTGATTCATTAGTTTTGCTGAACTATTTTTTCTTCCTTTATTCTTATTATAAGTGATGTCTTTCTTTGAGGGGGAGATGGGCAGGAAACAGTGGGAAATGCAGGTATTAAAAAAAAAGACATCAATATAATTTAATTTTTTAAAAAAGGATGTAATTACTTTTCTGGTAACCCACGCTATATTTAAGATATAACTGGTCAGTGTGTTTTTAAGGAGCTTGTATTGAATCATTTTGTGAAATATGAAGAAAATCCCCTGATTTTGTAAAAAAAGGTTTTCTTTGTGGAGTGAGGGGAAGGAGTGTAATGTAGTTTTTTGGAGTTTCTTAAATTGAAGCATACTCGAATTGTTAAAAAAGAAAGAAAGAAAAATTTGGAAAATATTTACAAACTAAACTTGTTTTTCCTTTCTTGGATATCTCTTTTAGAACCTGAAAAGTCATGCAGTCACTATGTTTGAAGTTGGGAAACTATCAGATGAATCTCTGGACAGCTTTCTTATCGAGCTTGAAAAGGTAGTTTTAAACTTTCAATATGAATGTAGTTATCCATTCTTCTGAGCAGAAAGAACTAATGGGCACTGATAAAATTAAGAAGCTAGATTACAAGTGTTACCATTTTTTCGATACATTTATTTTTCTTCTTTAAATGTTTTAAGTACATTTATTCTTGTCAGTCTTTGAGGCCCTGACATATTGAATGAATGAGTCCACTGATTACTGGAAAGAGTGACATGACATAAGTCTACCTCTATAGAAATAATTAATTTAGTTATGTAGAAGGGGGATTAGAAATCTGGGTCTGAAAGTAACTTGATTCCAAAATATCTTTGGGGTTGTGGAAAGAGCATTGTATTTGGAATCAGAAGATTTGGTTTCAGGTCCTGCCTCTGCCACTTTATGAACTGTGTGACCTTGGGCCAGTCCCTTCTCTCTGGACCCTCAGTTTCCTTATTTGTAAAATAAAAGGGGTGGACTAGATAGCTGCTAGTGTCCCTTGCAGCCCCAAATATACAATCTTGTGATTGTTCCCTTAAATTATATCTTTTAGTATGCCACTGTTACGTTCACCACTTGGTGAGATTTACCTGAACTTTTGTTCCACCTTTAAATGTGGAACAGTATCCCATGGTATTACAGTTATTTATGTCCACTCTCACTATCCCTTTTAGCATCTTGAAGACTTCAGCCATATTTGCCCTTAACCAACTTTTTCCCAGTGAGTACAGCCCTAGTTTTCCTAGCTATAAATCTTCATTGCCCCTTTATTGGTGTTTTCTATCCCTTTGATATTTTCCTCTCTGTGGTGTTCCTTCTCTTTGTCTGCCAACAGTTTGTGCGCCTAATTTGTTCCTTGACTAATAATTATGGTGCCTTCTGGTCTTCTTTTATCAGCCCTGTATATTAATGTGCTATTCACTCAATTTGTGGTAATTCCAATTTGTTTCTATTTTTAAAAATCTAGTATTATTTTTGTTTTACTCCTTTTTTTGTAGAACGTCTGTTCCTGTTGTTAGTAAAGAAAACATATTTCTAAGATAATCTTCATTACTTTTCTTTTGTACATCTTACATTAGATTTTAACTGGTCTTCTAGCATTTTAAAAATCACATCAGCCTTTTTCTTATTGTGCCTCTTCTTTACTTATGAACTTTCCTTGTGTGCTAGTACAATGAATTCTGATTCCCAGGCTATTTTTTTTTTAACCTTATCCTATCTTTCATTACTATAGTAATTACCAGGTTAGCTCAACTTTCTCATATTTTTTCCCCTTTTATATGTTATAGTTAATCCTGGGTAAAGTATTCTGTGTTCCAGGGTTTAGTTTTTTAACAGTAATTTACTCCCAGTTTTTTAACAGTAATTTACTTCCATTTTTTTTTAATTTCTAATTTTGATTTAGCTCATTTGGTTGGCCTTGTCCATTCTACGGGGTTAATGTTTTTTATATTATACTGTAGATTTGTCCTCTAGTTTTCCATATTCTTAGAATATATATGCTGCTCTTCATATATAAAGGTGACATTACTAACCTAGTGTCAGTAGGACATGTGCTTTGTATTTTGTATTCACTTCTACGTGTGATGAGCAATACGAAGTTTATGACAGAACTAGACAAGAAGAGAGGTACAATCCATGGCCCTAACCTATATTTTTCCCCTTTGTGAGAGTAATTGGCCCATGTAGAGATATAATCATGACCTTGCCTGCATTAGCACCACATGCAAGTAAATTGAGTTCAGCTCTTGACTGTCTTCTGGAAGAACTCATTTTTATTTTTTAGGGAGTTTACTGAGGTGTCAGTTTTCTAGTAAATCACTCTTGGTTTTGCCTTTATCATTGTTAGCAACAAGTGATACATCTGATATTGATGGCTCAGCAGTGGATGCTATTTTGTTAATTTTGTAGTGTCCTTTAAAATCATTTGGTATTTTATGTCATGAAGAAATAGGGAAGCCACTGTTCAAATTGTGGCAGTATCACTCCACATATATGAGCACTACTGGTTTCATTTCTCATTGCCCTAGCTGGGAAGTATTAATTTGAAACACAAGTGAAGTGGCGGGGCTGGGTTTCACACTGCTTGGACAAACTTACTGATTTTTAAGTATGAACTTAGTATCTATCTGTATCATGTTATATGTTGATCTATTAAAGTGAATGTGTTATCTGTTGGATTTATTCTCTTGGCTTAGGTTCAGAGTACTGGTGAAGGAGAAGCACAACGATATTTTGATCATGCACTTACTCTGAGAAACACAATACTGTTCTTACGTCACAATAAAGATCTAGTTGCACAAACAGCACAGCCAGAACAACCTAATTATGGTATGATAACTGCATATGATTTTTAAAGCCATAATTCTGTGAGATTTACAGTAAAATTAAATAGATTGTCTTTACATACTTGATCCTGAGGTGTAGATAAAATACTGGGTTTGTAACTAGAGGCATGCTTTTATAACAGTTCTTTGCCAGCTATACTTTATGTTAGGATGTGAATAGACATTAGCTTTAGTTTTCTGTTCTTTAGGTAGTATGTTAGGAAGTTGTTAATAGGCATAGTGATTTTTCCTCACAGATTAGAACTTAAACTGTTTTCATTAAGAAAATTCAAGGCAAAAGGCTTTTAAAGTCTTTCTCTCACCCATTATCTTTCAGATTTTCACTGATTCTCATCGTGTTGTGTATGCTTATTCATAATTCAGGTTTTCCTTTGGATCTTTTACGATGTGAAAGTCTCCTTGGTTTGGATCCTGCAACCTGTAGTAGAGTCTTAAACAAAAATTATTCTCTACTTGTTTCCATGGCTCCCCTCACCAATGAAATCCGACCCATCAGCAGCTGTACTCCCCAGGTAATAATATTGTAAAAAGAATAAATCTCTACTCAAAGGGTAATAACGTTTACTTCCCACAGGAGACAACAGCGGGAGGCCATCATAATCCTCTTTGACCTTGAGTTCTTAGGTACCTTCAAGATATGAGAGTTAGACAATAAACAACTCTGTCTTATGGAGCCACAGTACTATACTTTTGCTTGGAGAGGTTTTGAGCGGCAATAAGGATTTTCATCCAAAAATTAGAATTACAATGAATTCATTAATAAAATATTTTAAAGTACATATTCTTGAAAGCTATGAAATTTTATCTCACATTTCTTGGGGATGTCTGATAAGGACAAATTAAGTCTCATGCAAATGGGAGTGAAGATGTTATATAATTTGAAAATCAGTGACTCTGAAATCCTAAGTTTTATGTCAAATGTTCCTACAGTTATCCAAAGTTTAGAAATTAATTTTGGAAGTTGCCACTTTATTTCATCTAGTTTTCTACATGTGGCAAAAAAGTCCTCAGTACCATTTTCAGGCCTGGCTTGTTCTTTTTCCCAGGCCTTTGCCCTCGAGATGCAATTGAAGAGGACAGGGTAAACAGAGGGAATGGCTTCTACAGCAGTCCTTACGTCTGCTTCTTGTTCTCTGTCTGTCAAAGTATAATGTCCACCCACTGGGGAGCCCTCGGCAGAATTCTTGAAATGCAGATATAATATCAAGAGAGGTTTCTAGTTAACTTAGGTTTGAATGCCAGTGAAACATCATATCATCAGATTACCATACTTCTAAGGATTCCTTTACAGGCATAATATTTTTCATTCTGTATAAAGATAATACTTATGATCCACTAGTATATACTCATCTCTTTGTCCTATACATCTTTGTATCTCCCACAGCACCAAACACAGAGCCTTGAACAAAGTGTACTCAGTCAATGTTTGAGTGAATGGTCTTACTTGTGACATGTTGCCTTTGCACCATAACTCCTGATGTACAGTGAAAGTCTTTTCAGCTAGATTCTGCTGCCTTGTCTTTCAGTTGTTGGTACAGATTTCTAGCCATTATATTTTTGGGTCATTTGAAATGTATTTTCAGAAGTGTAGCAATGACAGAAATTAAATATTTAACATTTTGTGGAAAAATACTCGATCGTCATCTGTATTTAGTGAATGCATGAAATTAATAATTTCAATTTCCCCTTTAATTTGGTATTGAGATCTGTTTTATTGTTGTTGTTGTAGCATATTGGACCAGCGATACCAGAAGTCAGTTCAGTCTGGTTTAAATTATACATTTACCATATTACTGGGCAAGGACCACCATCTCTCTTGCTTTCCAAAGGGACGAGGCTGCGAAAACTTCCAGATATATTTCAGGTATTCTGAGTGCATGTGACTTTTTTTTTCCCCCCAACATGGGAGGGAGTAGTGCTGAGAGAGTGGGAGCTGCTGTTGACCATAAAGTTAATTATTAAAAATATTTTTAAAATTATGTTTAAAAGTGACTCCTTATCTTTTGGCTTATCTGTTGTTCATTTGTGTCCTGTAGGGTTATGATCGCTTATTAATAACTTCTTGGGGTCATGATCCTGGAGTAGTTCCTACTTCGAATGTGCTTACAATGTTGAATGATGCTTTAACACATTCTGCAGTTTTAATTCAGGTATTATAAGCTTATTTGAAATACTAAAATTTGACTTATTTTAACTCTGCTTAGATAGCTCTCTGCTTAGAATGAGGCTGAATTTTAGTTTGGGCTTGATTAATTTGGAATTGTGAGAATAAAGTGAATGGCTTCAGAAGATATAGATTCTTAGTCTGGTCATGCCACTGATTTGCTGTGTGACCTTTGACAAGTTGCTTAACCTGTCTGGTCTTGTTTCTTCAATTGTAATATGAATTAGGTGCAAAAGAAGATACTCAAAATCTTCCTAGTTCTCTGGTTATTACTATAATGCAAATTAGTGAGGTTCTTTTGTGTATAATAGAGAATTAACTTCTAACCTAAGCATTAAAATGTCATAGTTTTATGTTATTTAAGAAAAAAGATATTTGATTTTGTTTTTGCCTAAAAGAATGCCATTATTATGTCATATAAAAGTTAATAGAGCCAATATTTTTCTTTAATGTGCTGAAATATAAGTAATGGACTTTTGATGAAAATGTTATATGTTTATTTCTTTGTGTGCTTTTTATGTATGAGTTTAAATTTTTAACTGTTGTTTGCTTATGAGATAGGGTAACAGTGAAAAGGTAAGTCTAGTAATCATACTCTTAAGAGTAAAACAAGTTTGAAAGTTCAGTTTCTTTTAAAGTATAATGTTTTAGCTTATGTAATTTTTCCCTGAAGTAAAGTTCTTTATTTAGAAGCCTTATGCTTATATCAACAAGATTATAGAGAGATTTATTTGTTGTTCTAACCTTTCAAAAAGGACAGGAGCAGGATGGGAAATTGTTTCAAGTTGAATGTCAGGGTGCAGTTTTGCTACTAGTACTGCTCCATCTGGTATCATGTAGAGGCAGTTGTGGTACGATGGAGAGAATCCTGGGGCTGCCTCTAATGTGTGTAATCTGGAGCAGGTGCCTTGGCTTCCCGGAGCCTGAGTGTCTTCATCTGTAAATTAGAATGATGATGTCTAGAATGCCTTCCTCACACAGTTACTGTGAAGATCAGACTAAGATCGTTTATGTAAAGTACTTTGTGAACTTTCAAAGCTCTATGTAATTTGGATCAATTCAGCAAATGGAATGCCTATAAGCAAGGCTTTCTGCTAGATGCTGATAATGTAAAGACAAAAGACACAATCTTTCTTCCTAAGAAACTGAACAGATGAATGAGATGCCAGTTGTGATTGAGGAAGAAAGAGAACTGAACTATTTTTGTAATATGTAAAAAGGGAAAGATGAGGAGGCAGTATGTCACAATGTTTTACCACTGACAAAGTCAGAATCAAAGGCTGTGGGTTCGAATCCTACCTCTGATCCTGCATGTGTGATCATGAGGAAGTCATTTCACCTGTGGTGGCCTCAGTTATTACTTCATCTATACAGTGGATGAGGAAGTGAACTAGATGTGTCCTTGGAGCTTTCTGTTCTTCAGCTCTAGGCATTCAATGTGACTAGGTGTAGATTTTTAATATGTGCCTTTGACTTTTTTTTTTCTTTGTTGGTATTTAGGGACATGGCATGCATGGAATGGGTGAAATGATGCATATACCTTTCCCATTTGATGAATTGGAACTGCAAGGAGGTAATTCAACTCAGCACATATTTATTAAGCTCCTGTGTGCAAGACACTGAGCTAGGGACTGGGTAATCTTTTACTCTTGAATTGTTCACAGCTGGTTTGCTAATCTCTACATAACATTCACTGTAGAAAATGGAGCAGAATATCTTTCTGCTGTTAGGAAAAATGAGTTCAATTTTAGATCCCTTCCTTGCTACTCTTATGGCAAAGAGAAGGTGTAGTAAAACCTTAATCATATATTTGAATACAGGGAAATGTCTCTAGTTTTTTCCACCATGCCTTGTGTGGCATGGCTGAGTCTGTACACCATTCTGCTCTCTTCTGAATGCTGTGATTTGCCAGTATCCTTCTTAAAAGAATACTCAGAATTTAACACAGCACTCTAGCATGGAATGAGGAAAGATTTTTAAATCTCTGATCTGGACACTGTTTTAAATATTGTATTATCTTTTGACTCATATTATACTAGTATTTGGCTAAAACTTCTAAGCTTTTTGTATATGAATTGCCAAGTCAGATCTCCACCATCCTTTATTTGTATAGTTAATAAAACAACAACGGACTCCACACTTTTTATTTGTCTTTATCAAACTTCATCTTGTGTATTTTAGCCTAGTGATGTTGAACTCAAATAGATAAATATTCCTTCCGTATATTCATCCAAGTCATTAAGAAAAATGTTGAAAACTTTCAGGGTTGAGACAGAACTCTGGAGCGTACTGCTAGAGACTTGCAGATTACAATTGATTGGGAATCAGTACTCTTTGAATATTGTGCTGATCAACTGTTAATTCATGAAACTGTATGATCGTCCAGCCCATATTACTTATATCTTGGCTATAAGCACATCATCAGAGGTTTTGTCAAATGCAAATATGTGTGTGTGTTTATATGGACATATACATGTGTGTATGTATACACATACTATATGTATTATGTATTGTGACATACACATTTTACACACATACATATTTATTGTGTATATGTTTTTAAGTAGGGAGAAAACTTTAAAAATTATTCAGGGACAGAATACTTTTTGATAAAGCATTTATGTTCAAAATACTAATCTTTTATATATAAACTAGAATTCACCTAAATCACCTTTTAAACATTACTGCTTTACATTTCTATATTTATATTACCCTCCTGCAGTACTTACCAACCTTTAGTTAGAAAATAATCCATTCTTACTAACCAAATTTGGAAACTTGGAATAATTGATTTATTTGTACATGTTTGACATCACAGTATTCCCTTTCAGAAAATGGTAGAATTTAGAATAATGTAATAGAATTCCCTGTTCTTGTTTTTTGCTCATATGTCTAAGACTTGCCATTTTCTACTTTTCTTATGTCATATAGAAATCATATCTATATCATGAATTATTTTAAAGGTAGTAATTTATTGTGAATTCATATTTTTCTACATTAGAAGTTTATCTTTACTTCTCTTTGCTCTGTCCCCTAACCCCACCCCTCATGAATAGATAATGAAATATAAGAAATTAATTTGAATGTATGGATTTTTTTTTGCCTACATATAAGTAAACATGTAGAAACTTGGAGATAGTCACACTTATTTCTAATAAATAATTTTATAAAATTGGGCCTTTAACAGATATACCCTAAATGTCTGGTAATGCATTTTAAAAAAAATCTTTACAGAAATAGCTTCTGTAGATATGGGAATAGGGCACAGATAGCAGTAGGTGTCTCAGATTTGTAATTTTTGGTGATACTGAACCCAAGAGTGACTTGCCTAATTTTTGCTGGACCTTTAGTTCTTGGTCTATAAAATGAGGGTGGAGGTGTGGTGGAGAAATAAATAATAAATCATCCCTACTGCCCTTTCTAGCTCTAAACCTCCCTGTCTGTTATGTGTTGGATATATGCATTTGAATGCAGACCTTTGTTACGTGAAGGTCTCCTTTATCTCTTGAACTATGTGATGGATATATGCATTTGAATGCAGACCTTTGTTACGTGAAGGTCTCCTTCATCTCGTAAATTAAAAGTAATCTGGTGCATCAAGTACCAGAATCACAGAGTTGGAAGGGACCTTAGATGCCATATAGTTTATGTCCACATTTATGGAATTTATGCTAATTTTCATAAACAGCCATTAAAATCTGTTCAGTAGAGACATTATGCTTCTGAGGTTTTCTAAAATGATTTTACTTATTTAATTATCTAATCATTTATTTGTTCTGCTTAAGCCTGAGTTCTCTTGGTTTATTAGTAATACTTAAGTACTCAAATGGATCTGTGATCTCTTTGATTCTGGAGTACCTGTATTGATGGGAGTTGATTGAATCCTTACTTGCCTGTCCTAGGTGACTTTGCTTTCTCTTGACATCAGGAGGGTTTCAGTGGAGCACTCTGGCTGTTTGTCATCTCTTATTCTTCCCAGGTGACCAGCCTGCCTTTTCTTTTGGTCATACAATTCTTTGATGACATGATTTATTCTTGTTCTTCTTTAGAGCTCCTTGTTGATTATATAATGCAGCCTGCTCATATGTCTTTTCATTGCCTTTTCTTTGGTGGGCTTTTTTAGTTTTTTAGAGGAAGTGGTGTTTTATGTCTCACTGCCATGCAGTAATATATGAGTAAAATGTTTATATTGAAAAGATGAGTCTTTGCTGTTATGAATGGTCAGTAAAAGTATCAGGAAGTTTCCTGAAAGAAACTCCCCATGCTCTCCTCCTTTAACTTTGGGTCCTGCTTATTCTCTATCTGTTTTTTTCTGTCCCAGATATTCTCTCTGTTTCTCTCTCTGACATGTTTTTTAGGTATCCATTCAGACACATGTTAAAATTTGAGCAATAGACGTTCTTCATCCATTTGTTTTTTCTAGGACAGATTACTTTGAGTAAGTACAGATGTCTTCTAGGAGATTCTGCACTCTTAGGGCTTAATGCAATGAACACAATTCTGTTCACAAACTGGAGCATCCACAGATCCCTCTTCAATCTAGACTCAGCACTAAATGTTCTCCAGTACAGTGGTGAATACTTTTGGGCAAGTATCCTTCTTCCTGTTGTTTATTAGAGGGTGATTGAACAGGGTGATTTCTGTTGTTTTATCTTACAAAGAACCTTGAGTCATTTTGATCTGTGGTTGGGAGAGCCTTGCAAAAGAACACGTAAAGGCCCATTTTGTTGTGCATCACGTACTTTTTTGTAATCAACAAGCAATAAACACAGTGGGACCTTATAGTTCTGAGATGGTAAAAGATGAGGTCCATTGTTGAACATCATTTGCAGTAGCCTTCTTGGTCTTTAGTAATACCTTCAATTTGTGAATAGATGGTCCCTGTGACGATTTTGTATAGATGGAGAAGAGGCATACAAGTTGGTAATTGTTTTCTCTGGAACCTTTTTTTTTTAATAATCAAGGGTCTGAGATTTTTTTTTTTAAACACCCTTGGTGTCCTCCTCTTGTTTAGATACCTTGTAAATGAATCCCTGAATGCCCTCACAATTGTGTTTCTTCCAGCGCTGTTCTTTAGATAAACTTCATTCAGTCAGCTACTTTTAACCTTTATTCTCATTAGTGTTATTCCTACTCCTTCTGTAAGCATGTCAGGGACTTTGAGGTGCAGGTCCAAGTGTGGTGGTTCCACTATCCTTGGTGGAAAAAACAATTTTTTGGTAATTGCTTTTGTAGATCTTTTCCATTTTTCTTCCATTTGTAGTCCTTTCCTTTTTTATCCTTCAGTGCTCTCATGATGACTTTGCTGACTTGGATATTTTCCAAGGTTTCTTTAGACTGGTTTTACCCTCCCCTGCTTCTCTCTGCATTTTACGATGATTTTGCTCATAATCATCCATTCTTCTTCTTAATGTTTATAAATGAGTTTATATTCTACTTCGTCACCATTGGGGTACCCATCTCTTTCTGGCAGTTAAGTCAGTATTTGCCGGCCATGATATTTTTAGGGCTCTTTTGGTCTCTTTGTTGTAATAATTTGCATTAGTTTACCTTCTGGATGAAGTTATTACAGTTATTGATATTATTCCAATCTCCATTCTTTATTTTTGATTTTTAGTAGAAATTGTTTCAGTAAATTTTCTTAATTGTGTGCCATACCCATTTCTCATTAGTATTCTTTCCTCTTATTGACTAAACATATTTGTCTTCTCTCTGGTGAGCAGGTGGACCTGACTCTGCACACAGTGGGGATTCAGGGGTAATTCCTGGCTCAGTAGTAAATCTTTTCTTACCTGTTAAGAGGCGGTGAACCATTTCATTCTTTTGGTGCTTGCCTTATCTAGTGCCTGGCAACTCTTTCTGAAGAAAATGTTCATGTTTTAGAGGTGTGAGGTTTCTAAATAATCTCTAAATGTTTAACATTTATTTCTCGTAAACAGTATTTTCACATCTATTTCTCCTAATCCTCACCTTGACACACCTTTTTATTTAAGTCACCAAAGAGACCATTGTAGGAGGACCTAAACTATACAACATTTTAAACAGTGAATTGTATGAAGACATCAAAACCATTCAAAAAACGTCATTAAGTGCCTTCTATGTGCACAGCTCTAGTCTAGGTGCTGGGAATACTAAGACAAAAATGAAAGAGCCCTTGCCTTCAAGAAGCTTCAGTTTTGCTGTGGGGATACAACCTTGCACAGAGATAAGTAAAAAGAGAGAGCACTAAATTTCAGGAGCACCAAGATGGGAGTGTAGTGTGAGTGGAGATCAGGAAAAGCCTCTTGTGGGGTGTGACATCAGAGCTGTTTTCAAGGTGTGTTTGCCAAATTTAGACATGATACCAAGATGGGAAGGAGGATTGGTAATGTATTTGTTGGATGCCAGAGTCAGGATTCCAAAAACTTTCAGTGGTTAGTAGCATAGAACACAGTTGAAGAAGTATGGTAATAAGAATCAGGACATTTGGTTCTAGTTTCAGTTCTTCTGTGTGACATTGGACAAGTCACTTTTGATCTCTTGGCTTCAGTGTTTTCACTTGTGAAGTGAGTACTTTGGACTCTATAACTATGAAACTCTAAAATCTCTAGTCCTGATTTCCTGTTCCTCTTCTTCTGGGCAGTATGTTCACCTGGTAAAGAAGTGTAGCAGATTTAGAACTTCAAAGAAGATCCAGATAAGAATGTGCTAATAACTATCCCTCTTGACTGAAATTAGCATATGTAAGCATTTGGCCCTGACTTGAAAGTGAACAGAGTTGGTGTAAATGGTTGCTGCTTCTCTTGGAGGTCAAGTGCTTGCTCCTCTAAAAGAGTGCATGTATCCTTTGGGATAGCAGCAAATAAGTTGTAAGATTGTTGTGTTTAATCTGGCTGATATACATATATACACATATCCAAAAGGTGACATTGCTAATAACTTGAGGAAGAGAAAAGTACTCTCCAGTCTGGGATATGGATACTTGTGATAAAGTCTGCAAAGTTTTTTGTAAACCTTATTGTTTTATAAATGTTAGTTGTTCTTATATTACTTTCTATTCTTAGAGTTGACTCGAGCCAATCTGGGTGTTCATAAAGCACTGCAGACGTTACGGGAGAAAGTGGACTTAGAGCACCTCTGTGGCTATGTCACCATGTTGAATGCCTCCAGCCGTCATGCTGCCAGTAGAAAACTCAGTGATGCATCTGATGAAAAAGGTCAACTATTTGTCAATTTATTTTTGAGTTGGAATAGCTGATTTTTAGTTTAGTACCTTCAAAAAGCAGTAAGGGACTTGGGAATGTTTTCTGTGAGACTGAAATTCTTTTATTAGAGGATAAGAAAATGCTTTTTTGAATATTTTTCTTTAGCCTCCAGATGAGGCTCCATTGCCTGAGGCTGACTGCTAACTGAGCGTTAAAGATAGGGTTAAAAGTTGACATTATTAAGTTCTAGTCCTTGAATGCAGTTGTGTTGGTGCCATACTTGATATGACTAACAAATCTGGAGGCCATGGTGATTAATCATTTCAAAAGAAAATACGAATTATTTCAATTTCCTAAACATAGATTTGTATTCCTTGATCATACTCTATTTGTATGTTAATAATCATTTTCACAGCAGCAAAGGATTAAAAATAGTCAACCAGAGCAGGTGCACCTTATAAGTGAGTTTGTTTCCTAGCTTTTGGTGCCTCTAATATTCCGGGTTCTGCCTTTTGCTTTTGTGCCAAGAGCCTTCACGGAGAACGAGTTGAGCACATGACTATCCCTGTATGTCCCTGGCCTTGAGTTAGTACCTTTCACTTCTAAAAAGATTTGTAATGAAATATTGGCAGGTGTCCCACCAGCAGACTGATGTAAAGAGAACAAAAAGCCTAAGAAAATTGATAAATGATACTTTGCTCCTGAACTAAGTCTGCTGCTTCCTCTTGACAATTAGAATTATTTGTTAAAAGAATTATATTGATAAAGTAAAGAATAGTTTTTACTTTTCTTCCTTATAAAGTAATCCTATTTAAAAAATATTTCTTGAGATTTTAAAATGCAGTTACCAATTGTATGCTAAAACTTAATCTTTGTAAATTTAAGTTGCTCTCTTGTTGACTGTATAAACAAAACCATATAGAAAACTATACATTAGAAGAGATTTCAGATGGAAACTCTTCATCTGGTTTGTCCACTGTGTGTGTGTTTTTCACCTTAACAATGGCTCCTTCTTTCTTGTCTTTCCATCATTCTTTTGCTTTACAGCTTGTCTTCATCCCAAAATTCTACACTGGTCATTCCCAGACTTTGAGTAGGACCTCTGAATAGTTGGAGCAGTTACTGTCAAAGGATTATGAATCCATATATTGCACTAAACATTGTCCTTTTGATCTTTAGCTCTAAACAGTATGTAACTCAAGACTGAGTAACAGCTGTCTCACACATATATGTTTTAAAAAAAAAAATTATGCAGATACTATTGCATTTCCAAGATACAAATTTTAAAGCATTACTGACTCTTGGCCACTTTTTATTATGTGTTTTCTCAATCCCATGTCCAGCCTGTTGCCAAGCCCTTCATAACCTGACCCCCTCTTATATTTTCAATTTTCTTAGTCTTCCTCCCTGTCACATATTTTGTGATCCAGTGACAGTGGCCTCCTTGCACCAGACACGCCATCTCCCAACTCTAAGCATTTTCACTGGCTGGACTCTATGTCTGGTACACTGTCAATCTTCTGCCTCCTGGCTCCCCATGCTTCTTTCAAGCACTGGCTAAAATTCCACCTTTTAGAAGAAGCCTTTCCTGATCCCCTTAATGTTCGTGACTTCTGTCTTTTGATTATCTCCAATTTATCCTGTGTATATTTTGTTTCTACATAGCTGTTTGCTTGTTGTCTCCCCCGTTAGACTGTGAGCTCCTTGAGAGCAGGGACTGTCTTTTGCCTTTCTATTTGTAGCACATACCATAATGCTTGATATGTAGTAGGAGCTTAATAAATACTTGTTGACTTGATTTGACTGTTTTCATGTGGGAGTCCACACACTTTTTTTTTTGACGTTAAAAAGAGGTCTTCATACTCAGATTGAGAAACAATGCCTTAGACCTTCAGCTCATTTCACCTTCTTAATGCTAGAATTTTTGGTGTGCTAACCTAGCCTAGCTACAGTGTCCCCTTGTTGAATGTTATTTTGTGGACATGAAAAAATAATACAAAAAACCTGTTGCCTAAAGTCGTTTTTTATGAAGTATGAAGTCTGATTTTTGCAGTACTTGGGTTGACTCTCTGAATATGAATGCTATGTAAATATCTTTAATTATCTTTAATTAGGTGAACCTGATTTGGCTTCAGGATCCGATGTAAATGGAAGCACAGAATCATTTGAAATGGTCATTGAGGAGACTGTAGATTCAACAACAAAGCAAAATGTTGATGGTAAAATTATTAGAATTTTGAGAGACTATTAAATGTTGTAAGTCACTATTTTTAATTCCCTCATTAAGTTGGTATTGCTCTATGATCATCATGGACTTTTGAAAAAACAGCTTTTCAAAATCCTTTTCATATCATCCTAACAGTTGTATAATTAAAGGGTTATAAAATTGTAGCCCCTGAGTACTTGTTTCAGTTTCATTGCATTTTTTTTAAATACTTCTTTCTCTAATATGGTTTTCTGCATTTCTGCAGCTCTCTCATCCATCCTTTTCTCTCCTCTCATAGTCACTGCTGTCATCACTCCTCACCTGATTTTTGCAGTCGCTTCCTAATTGCAATCCCCTCTCTCCAATCCATCCTTCATATAACTGCTAAATTAATATTACAAAGACATACGTTAATTCATGTCTCTCCCCTGCTCAGATCTCCAAGTCTTAGAGCCCTCCACAATCTGACTCGCACTTACCTGGTCATCCTTACTGTATATTACTCCCCTTCACGAATTCTCATTTTAGTGACAACAGCAGTGTACTTGATGTTCTCTAGACTCAGTCTTCTAGCTCTTGACTCCTTTGTGAAAGGCACCCTCAATGTCTGGAAGCTGCTTCCTCTTCACCTTTGTCTCATAGAATTCCTGGCTTCCTTCAAGGCTCATCTCAGGCACTCCCTTCTATGTGAAGCCTTTCCTGATTCTCCACTGTCCCAGTTGTATTTCCTTAGCTATAGGCATTTTGTTTCCCTCAATAGAATAGAAGCTGCTTGAAGCCGGATGTTAGAATATCTGTCTGTTTGTCCCCAATGCCTGGCATATTGCCTTTTGTGTAATAGATGCTTTGTAAATACTTGTCAAGTTAAACTCTAGAGAGTTTCAAAATTAGTACACATTTTATTTAACTTGAGCTTTCATTTTAATAATTTTGAAGGTTTTTTTTAATAATGTGTATTTTTTTTTTTGTAGTAGCTACAACAGAAGTTGAATGGGTTCCTCTTGAACTGTGCTTTGGAATTCCACTATTTAGTTCTGAGTTGAATCGTAAAGTCTGTAGGAAAATTGCTACACATGGCCTTTGTAGGAAAGAAAGGTGAGGGTTTGTGTTACTGATTTATATTCCCTCAATCTTGGATTCTCAGTTTCTTGAAGACAGAGATGTAACAGTGTCTGAGATAGCTTTTTCTCTAATGGGGCACTTCCCATCCCCACCCTCTTAGCCCCCGTTCCTCTCACCGGTTTTCTGTAGCGTGGTGTCTTATTGTAAGTTAGTATTCAGTAAATATTGATTAGTTGTGATATCCTGTTCTATTTTTAGACATAATCTTCTCTACTTTATTTTTTCCTAAGTTGAACTGGAATTATAGGGCCAAGATTAAATTTGGGAAAAATAAACTTTTAAAAAAGTTGACATTCCTTTTTATATCAAATTTTTAACTTTTAAGGTATGTTTACTGAATATAGCTATCAGCAAGTTAAAATTGTGAGATGACAAGCAATACTAAATGATTAACATTCCCCTTATGTAAAATAATGTACATGAGTGTTTTTAAAAGGGAAAATGTTATACAGAGGAAAGGTATAGATTATCATCATAATTAATATTTAATTCAGGTGTATGCTTAATTTGCCAGCTCTTTAGAATTACTTTTTTGAATTTTTGGGAATATTTTAAATGTGGCTAATTGGCTATGTCTCAAAATACTTGTTATTTAAAAAAAACATTCAATTTTATTTTTATTAGCTCATGGTAGATGATGTAAATGTTTTGCCAAACTTCTTTTTTGAGGCCAGTTTTTCTGTCTTTTTTACATATTATGGTCGATTTAATACTGGCTCTTTTTATAAAATATGACTTTCTAGACTCTTGATACCTTTTATATTTATTGAGTTATGCAATAATTTTATCAGGTAATGTTTTTGGGTGCCATCTAGTGTAAATGCTAATCAAAATTGCAATTTGTATCACAAAATCTAATATGCAATATTAATGCTTTTCTAAAAAAATCTTATTTATGTCCTTATTTTTCTTATTTTTTTTTTCAGCCTTCAAAAACTTTTACATTCCAGTAGAAAACTCTCCCTCCATGTCCTTAATTTTGTTCATTCATTCCAGGTAAAAAAAAAAAAAAACCAAACCACAAACAGGCAGAGTTAAAAAAACGCCTGACATTTAAGCCGTTAAAATTGTGTCAGTCTAATTTGTACAAGGTGATAATTTTAACTAGAAATACTTTTGCTTAAAATGTCCATATCTAAGATTACTAAATAATTTATATCATAGAGAATAACTACAGACTGTTGTTCGATGCTTAAAGTACTCACTGTCTGTGTAACTGTTTCTTGGTATGGGAGCCAGCCAACTAGGATAAAAGTTAGATGATACTTTTAGCATTTATTTAATTCTTTCATCAGGAATCCGTGCAGTGGCCCAAAAGCAATTCGTGTACCTCCTACAAGTGCCCAACTTATATTAGCCTAAGAATACTTTTCTGGAATATAATGAGACTTTCATTTTGTAGTTTCATAGCTATTTTTATTTGTGAAATTTCCTTGTGGTGTATAATCTTTGCTATTTTAATAGTGCTACATTACTGACTTGTGTTTAACTTTCATGAAATATTTTCTATTTTTAGTACATCTTCACAAATACTGTGAAATAAATGAAATCTACCTTTATGTAGAGACTTTCTGATTTTTGTAACCTTATCAGTAAAACACTTTTTTTTTTTTTTGGCTTAGGGTTTGGGAGAGGTGGGGCTTAGTCAGGGAGCAGGACTGGTGATTTTCCCAGTGGCATCAGTACAGTTATCCTTCTGAGGACAAGGTCAGGGTTAGGTTATAAATACCTTGAGGGGTGGATACCTGGTTCAAAAAGGAGAAGGTTGGAAAGTTACACAGTACAGGGAGAGGATGGAGTAGGGAAGTGTTGGAATATTGGACCATATTGGATGAGGGGCAGGTGTAGTTGTATTGGAGAAAAACCTCATGACTGGCTTTCGTGGAGAGGATGGGATGTACCATTTTACCACCTTCCCATTTAGTTGATGACACACACTCTTTGTGTTATACCATAGTTCCCACTTTGGAGGCTCCTACTTTGGAGACCACTGATGCAAAGGACAAAAATTCTATTTCAGAAAGGTTGAAAATAGTTCTATTAAGCCGCAACAGAAATGACGTTCCATGGCCAGGGAACATTCATGGAAAAGCTCCTTCCTAATTCTTTCAAGGCGAAACCTAAGAATTATCTGAGGTTTTATGATTGATCTTGCATATTAGGGGAGTAAATAGAGAAAAATGAGACGTCTAGGGCCACACCATTATTAAGAGTCATGAAATTTACCAGAAATAATTATAACAGTAGCAGCAGCAGCTGACACTTCTTTAATGCTCTTAAGGTCTGATACATTTCACATACAGTTTCATAGCCAAGTGGGCTAATTACTAGTAATACCACCTAGTATGAAATATTTCCATTTTATAGATGAGGGCACTGAGTTTAGAAAAGGTAAGTCTTGACCTTGGTTACACAACTTTTAAGTGATAGGTGGGATTTGAATCCAAGTCTTCTGGACTCTAGATCCAGCCCATCTGTCCATTAGAAAGCACTCTGTCCTTCATTATGCCATACTCCCTTTCCAAAATTGAATAGCTCCAGTGTGCCCTGGTAAATCACAGTTTTCCTCTGGTCAGACTGTCTCTTCAGTTCTTTTAAATAGGACATTGATCAGCTGGCTTGTGTCCAGGATGGCAAATGGTACTTGAAACCGTGCTCTCTTTAAGAATCAGTTGAAAAAGCATGGCAAGGGAGTGGAGAACAGGCAATCCAGTTGTCAGTCAGCAAGCACTGATGAAGCTTTGGTTATGAGATACTCTGCTAAAGCACTGGGAATACAAAGAAAGGCAAAAATGGCCCTTGCCCTCAAGGAGATTACATTCTTGTAGAGCACTGGTGTTAAACTCAAACAGAAATGAATATTGACTTGGAAAACCACAAATTAACATTATCCATGTTGTATTTTTATTTATTTTGTTAAACATCTCCCAATTACATTTTAATTTGGTTCCTTGAGTTTGACACCTCAGTGATAGAGGAGACAGCATATAAATAACTAGGTAAATACAAGATGCCTATTAGATGGAGTAATCCAAGAGAGAAAGATGCCAGCAGCTGGAGGGATTGGGAGACATTTTGCAGAATGTGAGATTTGAATTTAGTCTTGGAAGAAGCCAAGAAACTAAGACCCAGAGCATTGCAGGCATAAGGCATAGTCATTGCAAAGGCAGGGAGGGGGAATGCATTGTCATGTGTGAGAGCAAACAAATAAGTCCAGTGTAGTACACTCAAGAGAGCATGTGAGAAGACTGGAAAAATAGGAGGGGGACATATCATGAAGAATCCTAGAAGTGATAGGGAGCCAGTGAAGCTCATTGACCTAGGGGGCAGGGAATGGTGACTTGATCAGACCTCTGATTTAGAAAAGTTACCTTGGTAGATGTCTTCAACTATTTGAAGATTTGCCCTATGGAGGAAGGGTAAAGTGTATTCTGTTTGATCCTAGAAAATTGGCATAGCTTGAGTCTCAGCTCTGTCACTTTTTAGCTGTGTGATCTTGGGAAGTCACACTTAGCTTCCCTGATGCTTAATTTCTTAATCTGTAAACTCTGCAGTATTTACTTAACATTGTTATTTTAAGAAAAGTGCATTATGAATCTATAAATCACTATGAAGATGAGCTTATGCTTATTAAATAGAATTGAAGGATGGGATTGAAAGAGTGAGCAGATTTCAGCTCAGTGTAAAGGAAAAAAATTTTAACAGCATTCCAGAAGTGGAATGGGTTGCCTTATGAGATGAGATAGTAATTTTCCTTTGCTTAGAAACCATCAAGCAGAAGTTAGTTGAGAAGTTGTTCCAGGCAGTTGATCATTTGTTAGAGATGTTGTAGAAGGTGTTCTTATTCCAATGTGGGTTCAGCTAGGTGATCTTTGCACTGTGTGTCTGTTTTGCTTGGAATGCCCTCCCTCCTTCTTGAAGATATATGCCCATGAACCATATTCTCCATGAGCCTTTCCTTAACCCCACCAAGTGCTCTGGCCCTTCCTCCCTGATGACCTTGGATTTGGTTTGCATTTATTCTGTATATGTCATTTCCCCAAAAGAATGAAAGCTCCTTGTGGGCAAGAATTGTTTCATTTGTTTGTCTTTGTATCCCCAGTATCTCACACAGTGCCTGGCACCTAGCAAACATCAAAATATAATTACTCATTGGTTGATTAACTTCTGAGGTCCTTCCAGTGCTGAGATTCTATGAAGTTCAAGTGCTTTGAGCTAGCAGGAACAACATATTTTGATTAAAATGGTCTGCATAGTATTGTTTATAAATCAATGTTTTCTCCTTCTTGATTTTTTTTTTTTTAGGAAGGAATTTCAACCCTGGACTTACACACTGAGGCCAATTTTTCAAGTATGTTTTCACAGCCTCCTTGTGCTGAACTGGGTGTTCCACTTCCTGCGAAGAATTTAATATTTAAAGATGGCATCTTATCTGAGTGGAATGGACGATCACCTTCCTCAGTACTTATTGCAAATGTCAATTTGCAATAGTTCATTCACATACCATTTGTTGTTCACACTTACTGCCTTTTTTCTTTCTTAACAGTTAATTTCTGGTGCCAACCACTAAGAAGTGTACTGCTGCTGCAGAATAACATATGCTAAAGTGGTATTAAAAGTGTGTTGTGTTGCAGTTTGGGGGAAAATATTTGCACTGTCTGGAGTCTTACTCACTATTGCATATCCTGCTGCAACAGAGAGCTTTTTAGCAGTCAGCACTGTATTTTTACCTAGATACAATCTGCATTTCTTTTATAAACCTAAGGGTACCCTTTATAGGCTTTATGATGATTGTTAAATTTATAAGCTGTCACCACAGATATTGCAATGGTAATTTTATATGTTAGTTACTCAAACATGAATCCTGTTTAATTTTATATTTTATTACCTATACTTTTTTGGGGTAATGGAAAGAGATTTACTTCACTGAAGAGGCTTCCTGGTACTTAAAGTAGTAAAAATGCAAAAAACCCAGTAAAATCCAGTGTTGTATGATGATGTGATGGGGTCATTATAAATTGTAGCCATTGTGTATAAATTCTGTGTATCAGTTGGACAGTGTTGAAAGTATGTAAATCAGTATAGTTAAAAATAATTTGACCTTGCTTTATGAGGTCTTAACTCCTGGAACATCAAGATTCATTGATGCCTCATGAGAAACTTTGGAAAAACTTCCTATGTTCACTGTGGTTTTAGATATGTAAGCTTCATTATCTCTCACATAGACTTGATTATCAAATGTTTCCATAACAAGAGACCTTGTTTGGTTGCTACTACTGGTGCCCATTTTCGGTTTGTTTAAGTAGCACTTCATTTATAACCACAAGACTGATTTATATGGAAACAGATTTCATCTTTACAAACCAAAGATTGGGAGCTTCAGTTCAAATTAACATCAGGGAACAGTAAGAGTTGACTTAGTTAAGAAAAAAAGTATGATGAATCATTCAGTTGAATTAACTGTTGGATCCTCAATTCCTGTAAATGGGCCTGGGGGACAAAGATAGAGAAATAATGGAGTATTGTTTCAGAATTTCTCTTGAGTTATATTCTTTTAGTATAACAAATATTAACTCAATTAATTGGAATACTTCAGTAATTCACTTTTACATTTATCAAGTTACCTTCCTTAGGCAGTTTGTGCGGTGTTATTGTTTAGTTTAGACTAATCTGTAGGATGATTGCTTTGCCAGTTTAACAGAAATCCTGGTAAAACAGCATATATGGAAAAACATTTAAATTTGAGGGACGGTTGTAACATAAAGATTTCTGCTGATACTTTTTTTTCCTTGTTCTATAAAGAACAGTTATTTGTGTGTTTAATCTGGTAACATATGTCTTTCCTAAAACTGTAATCATAACCATGTACAGCGTGCTCACAGTATTATTTTACAGTTTGGACCAAGAACCTGTAGCATAGTGAGTGCTGGAAAATATTCATGGTAAATATGACAATATTTTGTTTTCTGCTGTAGTAGGAACCAAGTGTGTGTTAAATATGTTTAAAAGATGAAAAGTAATGCATACTAATAGTAAAATGATTTGTTAAACTGTGAATCACACACTAATTTCTCACATAACTGTTCATGTACATTCCTCTTCCTGTAAATGTATAACTTGCAGTTTTTCAACTGAAAGTCCAAGTACTTAATTTGATCAGTGCTGCTTTTTATTCTAACGTTTTCTTATCTGGTTTGTTTTTACTAACTGTAGGTAGTTATTTATTCTGCAGATACTAATACTTTGGGCCTACTGTGATGTGTGCACTAATAAAGGATTGAATATTTGTTTTTGTTGGCAGTAAATCCAGTTTTTCATAAATTTGTAACAAAATATGGGAATGATTTTCTGCCTTATTTCCTTTCAGAGAAAATGGAGGGGAAGATGGAATAAGATAGTGATCATGCATTTTAGGAAAAATGATTGAAAAAGCTTGTGTTCAACTCTGGTTTTTGGTCTCTGCCCTTGATAAGGAAAAAGGAATCCTTTGATGTACAGCTTGGTAGAGCTTAGTAGAGCTTCCACATGGTAAAGGGATGGGTGTAAGCCTATTCAGTGTTGTAAACAAAAAATGTAAAATGCTGCTGTTTTCAGATTGTGTTTTACAAACTTAGCTTTATTTCATTACAATTGTATATATGCTCATAAAAGAAATATTATCTCATGTAAAGTTACATCTCTTCATGTAAAACTGGTAATTAAAAAATAGACTGTTACCTAATTATTAGGTGACTACCAAAGAGAAGGATCATTAAAGATTTTTGACTCAGTTTTGTTGCTGTTTGATATGATTCCATTTGGCTTTGTTACTTTTTATTGTCTTAAAGTGTGACTTAAACAGAGGCAAGACTTCTTTGAAGATTAAAAGAGAGGGAGAAAGAAAGAACCTATAAAAATGGCACATAGCTATTATAGTAAGTAGAGCCATTAAAGTATGTGGTAGTCCCTTTGTCCTCATTAAATGTGTTCAGATAATTTTATGTTTGTTTTTCTTGGGGGATAGTGCAGCCAGCCACCTCGGTACTTTTAGCTGAAATTCTTTTAAGCATTTAGAATTGATTTTTACCATTTTTCCTGCTGGTTTATTCCCTGAGAGCTTCAGTTCTCTTTTTCCCCCTTGTTCAGTCTTTCAAACACAATTTGTATTTAAAAGGTTTTAAAGTACCAAAATTGTAACTGAGAACAATGGATCGCTTCCTGGTATGATATTGTTAATAGTATACAATGAAATGTATAAAACCCTGTGTTCAATTTGATGATTGACACATGTAACATAAATGTTTACAATAAACTATTACTGATCAAGATAGTGGGATGATTTTCACTTTTAAACGTTTGCTTTAAGAATAGAAATTTTGTAGTACAGTGAAATTTTAGTAATTAGAACATTTGGGAAGATCACTTTAATAAAAAAATCAAAATTTTAGAAATGCACATGCTGCTTAACTGTTTGCTCTGAATAAGAAGCCAGTGAGGACATTAAATTTCTCTAGTACAAATTCCTATGAGGAACACTTATCACAAACTGATATACAAAGTATATAAATTCTGTTTTGGCACACATGACTACAAATCTGAGTTGTGAAGTATCTCAAGTCATTTGTTCTTCTGGACTCATTCTGTCAGTGTTGTATATTTATTTAAAATTTGTCATACTTTTTGACTTTTATGAAGCTTGAAATTCTTTGATAGGATAACAAATTTAGCTCGTAAGCTATTGAAAGATTAATCTTCCTAAACCAGTATTGATCAATTAATGATCAGCTTAATATTTGTTGAATTAGTATTATTCTTCTCACACTCAGAAGTCTTCAGCAAAAGCTTTCAGCAATTCCCTACTGGCCACAGAATCAAGTCTCATCTCTTCAGCTTAGAGTCCAAGAACCCCTACGCTGGCAGACTAAACTTGCCTTTCTAACTTTCTGTCCCATACTCTGATGACTAAAATTTCTGAATGATCCAGGACTGGGAGGTGAGCTAAGGACAATCCAGAAAACAATTGTTAGGGATGTTAGGGGCAAGGGAATGATAACAGAAGGGATAAATAAGACTGCTGATGTGAACTGGATGGGTGGTAATGGATGATAGAACTGCTTTGTTAAGGAGAATGAGTTTCAGACTGGGAAAGGTAGAACAAAAATATTTATCAAGGAGTTGGAACCTGAGATAAGTAAAGAAGTAATAAAAAGAACACCTGCTGCTTTCATGAGTCCAAATTTTCAGGCCCAGATAACCACATCCCAGGTACTGAAAGAACCAAACTAACATGTTTCTTTTTCTCCTGTCATTGATCTTTGGAGAAACTTATCAAGAGATGAAGAGATGAGAGTATGTTGTTCTCCTGAAGGAAAGTGGGACAAAGATCACCAGCCTTGATGGCCTTCTGTAGCCACAATATCTGTTAGGACTGAGGAGCATGAAGGAGGGAAGTTATCTATAGCTTCATCACAATATCAGTCAGCTTCTTTTCTGTTTGACAAGGTTGAGCTCTGAGAGTATTTGCCTAGCCAAGAAAGTGTGTATGAGATAAGAGCTAAGACCTGCAGTGTAGTTTTTACAATGTTAGATCACATTTGCACTGAGTCTTAGGGAAGACAGAAGAGGGTAGTTTGCAGTAGTTCAGAGAATGTTCAAACAAATTATTAAAGAACCCACCTGATTTCAGCCTAGGTTTGTTAACTTTGGTGCAGCATTGAATGAGAGGGCTGCCTAAGGACAGAATAGCAGGCAGTAGAAAGAGCACCATAGTCGAGGACAATAGCTGAGGCTCAGAAAGAAGGTTAGAAAATGTATAGCCATTCCTGCAGGAAAGAGGCTTACTAAAAACAACGCTCCCTAGTTGGTGGTGGGCTTGTCTAAAAGAACTGGTTGGCAGAGCTGTATTACTCCCTACAGGGGAGAAGTTAACCACAACACTTCTAATGGACATTGGGCGGAGCATGTGAATCTGAAGATAGCTGGATGGCTGAAAGCCATTGGAAAGAAGCGTGATGTCCAATAGGTGGCAGTTGAAAATTGATGCCTGATGGGGGGCAAAGTAGAGATCAGTACAAGGAAAGAAGACTAGCAGCTTTGCAGTATCAGAGGTGTGAGTTGCCCTCATATGTATGCCCTGTTTTCATGTTCCCTTTCAGTGCTACACTCACGATTCCTGTGCAAGGTACGCTTCCCATTAAATGTGTTTTGTGGAAGATTGAGTTCACAGTTTATAGGGTGAATGTTTTATTCTATTTTATTAAATTTTTTTGTTGTGAACTAAATGTTTCATTTGGCTAATAGAAAGTAAAGAATGGGAAATTGTGAGTTGTGGTTTAGAGAGGGCTCTGACCCACAAAGTACGTAGACCTTGGGCTAGCCTTCTGGGGGCCCAGTTGATGAGGAGAGCTCTGACCATTGTATGTGCATAATGGGAGGGTGCTGCAGGACTACGAGGAGCAGCTAGGTGGCACAGTGGATATAATGTTGGGCCTGGAGTCAGGAAGACTAGTCTTCTTGTGTTCAAATGCTGTGTGACCCTGGGCAAGTCACGTAATCTTGTTTGCCTCAGTTTCCTTATCTGTAAATGAGCTGGAAAAGGAAATGGCAAACCACTCCAGTATCTCTGCCAAGAAAACCCCAAATGGGGTCACAAAGAGTTGGACATGACTGAAAAATGACAACAACAAAAATGTGGAAAATGTCTCAATTTTTTAGAAGGGGAAGAGGATGGGACTTTGCAAACTATAAAACAGTGAGCTTGACTGATTCTTGGCAAAATCCCAGAATGTTAATATTAAAAGGATGATTTATGAGCATTTAAAAAGGGAAGTAGCAATCACCAGGAGCCAGGCTTAAAGTCAAGAACAGATTGTTATCAGACTAACTTCATTTCCCATGTTGACCAGAAGTCAGGGAAATAAATGATGTAGACAAAGTACTCAATCAGTAAACATTTAGTAAGCACCAACTATGTGCCAGGCACTGTACTAAATACTGGGGATACAAAAAGAGGCAAAAAGTACCTGCCTTCAGGGAGCCCACAATCTAATGAGAGACAACAAGCAATGTACAAACAAGCTATAGGGAAAGAGAGGAAAAGCACTAAAATTAAGAAGGGTTGGTAAATGCTTCTTGTAGAAGAAGGGATTTTAGCTGGGATTTGAAGGAAGCAAGAGAAGCTAACAGGTGAGAAGCTAGTAGGCAGAGATGAGGAATGAAAGCATTCCAGGCACAGGGAGCTACCAGAGGAAATGCCCAGAGCTGAGAGATGCAGGGTCTTGAGCAACAGCCGAGAGGCCAGTATCATCGCATCAAACAGTATGTGGTAGGGAGTGAGGTTTAAAAGCCTGGAAAGGGATAGGAACGGGATGGAGGACTGGGTTATGAAGGGCTTTGAATATCAGAAGATTTTATATTTGGTCCTTGAGGTGATAAAGTCACTGGAGTTTATTGAGTAGGCAAATTGATATGGTCAGACCTGCATTTCATTAAAATATTTTATTAAGGGGATTTGTTTTGTGAAGTTTGGATTCAGTCCAAGGGCTGCACTTGAGGACCTAGAGGGCCACATGTGGCCTTGAGGCTACAGGTTCCCACCTTTGGCCTACAGGGATGCTTATCAATATGGGTGTCAATAGCATGAAGTTGGGAGGGATGCCTAACTTGTTGAGTGATAGGATTTAAAGCAATCTTGATAGCCAGCGCAAACACCAAAATAATAGAAATTTAATAGATAAAAATGTAAAGTGCCATACTTGAGTAATAAAAGTACCTGCTTTCTCTCCAGATCTAAACACCATCTGCTTGTCCTGTGACTGATTCTTCCCACTGCTCCTTGTAAATGAATCGGGTAATGGGTTATACTACTTGGGTAACACATGTTTTAACAGGAACATTCTGGAAATATCAAAATGAATTAATGAAGAACAGGTCTTTGCTCACAGAACTCATTTCTGTTTTTGAAATAGTAGCCTTTATGGTATGTCCAAGCATTCATCAGCATCTTATGATATATACTCATGGACTCAATGGGAAGATGCAGACTGAACAGTAATAGAATTACATGAATTCAATATCTAGTTAAAGACCAGGGACCTCCTAGCTCACACTCCTCTCTGCCCTTTTCTATTCCACATTTTCATCAATGATTTGATTCATTACCTTATTCCTTTTACCAAATGATTTAGTGTTACTTTCAGTCTATAAGCTAATAAACATTAAATTCCCGCTATATGCCATGTACTGTGCTAAGGATGTAAAAAGAAGCAAAAGACAATCCTTGTCCCCAAGGAGCTTACAGTCTAATGAAGGAGACAACAAAGCATTGGATATTTGCAAACAAGCTATATACAGGATACATAGGAAATAAAAGAGGGAAGACACAAAAATTAAGAGAGGTTAAGAAGAAAGACTTCTTGTAGAAGACGGGATTTTAGTTGGTACTTAAAGGAATTCAATGGACTTCTGGGCTCATTGGAAATAATTTAAAAGAGGGATTGGTTAGATTCTCCTGTCCATAATCCTTTTTATGTTTAGTGATTTGCCTTTTAAATACTTATGGTAACTAGCACACCCAGGAAGGAGAGAAACACATAGGTTATTGGTATAGAATTTACAAGTCTCAATGAGATTTATTGAAAGATGTTCTTTGCAGCCAGAAGAGGTCTCAAGAGGATTGTAAATGGGATAGTTTCTATGGGATTCAAACCAAATCTTTGCCAGTTTTTTGGACATTGTAGAAGCCTGCAATCTCAGATCAACTTGGGGTGTGGATGAGGCAAGATGGCGGCACTGTGGTAGGTCAAAAAGGGTCCACCATCAGTATTTAGGCAGCACAGAGCTGAGATCAGTCAGCTAGGGTGGGAAAGAGGGGATTGAAACTCCCAGATGGCTTATGGAAATTTCAGCACCAGATGGATGGCTCACCAAGTTTCCATATATATGGAACCAGAAAATTGAAATGTTAAAGATACATCTTACATGCATACACATATAGGCCTGTCTCCTACATATATTTATAACATGTATATGTACACATGTATAAATACATATGTATATGCACATATACATATATTCCCCATGTCTGCTACATGTCAGTAATGTCAATTTTCTATTTTCCAAGGATTTTAGGGCTAGTATTTGGCTCAATGGAATGACAAGCATAGAACTGAAAGTCTCTCATCTTACCTTTGCTTAGAGTACATAAATCTGTTATTTAGCAGCTGGAGTGCTATATAAATGTGTGTATGTGTGTGTGTGTGTGTGTGTCTACATAAAATTTGTCTTGAGATAAGCATTTAAAGTAATTTTGGAAACAACATTCTGTCGTAGGAGTATAAAGCAAAATAGTGAAACTGAAAAACATTGCATAAAGAGCAGGAAAATAGTGTCCTCAGGTTCTTTTATCTCTTAAATAACTTTTTACATTGCCAAGGCTTTTGCTCAAAAGACTTACAACTTTCCCTTGAGATTCTACTTATGAATACTAACCTAGAGGGAGGGGAAAAGGGATGAGGAACCTCTGGACCTTAATATTAGGGAGAAAAGTCTAAATTTACCAGTAAAACCACATAAAGATCTATATTTATATATACAGTGTCTACCAAGCAATATTCATTTACATTCACAGAGGAAGGATAGTGTTTGTAGTTATAAAAATCCTAAGTGGCAAACGTATTCTTATGTACATCGTAAAAACAATTGGAATGACAACCAGATCTTATGAAATACTTTGTATGCTTTGCATAATTTTGTTGACATCAACATATGTGCTCCTTTATTTTCAAAAGACGTTAAGGTGGGAGGAATAGCTATTGGTGACAGAATCTAGATTCGGAAAGATTTCAACAGATCTGAATGATGGAGCAACATGAGTAAAATGAAATTTAATAGGGATAAATATAAAGCCTGACACTTTGGTTCAAAAAATCAATTATACAAAAACAGGTTGAGGGTAGTCATGCAGGCCACAGGAAAGTCAGGTGGTTTTTTTTTTTTTTTTGGTGAATTATGTGGTTACTATTAAACTTGTAAATAATTTGTATTTATATTAAATACATAAAATGACTGCCAAAAAAGCGATCTCAGGTTGTGTTAAGAGAGTATATGCAGAACAAGAGTCTTTTGTTTTTGGTCAGAACACATTTGGAGTATCATGTTCAGTTGGTGGACATGAATCTGGAGGACAGTGATAAGGCAAGGGGACTCCAAACTATGTTATATGAGGGTTATTGAAGATAGAATGACCAGGGATGTTTAGCATGGGGGAAAGATTTAGGGAAGACATAATGAATCTCCAATTAATTAATAATAATGAGGAGGAGGAAGTGAGTTAATGTGTGCAAAGTCCTTTACAGATGTTAGATCTCAGGTAGGTGCAATTTTTATCTGTTTTACAGAAGAGGAATCAGTCTGAGAGAACTGAAGCAGCTTTTGTCAGGGTCACCTATCTAATACTTTCCTAAGGCAGAGTTTGAACTCAGATCTTGACTTCAGGTCCAGAGTTTTAGTCACCACACCAGCTGGCTGGTCCAAATATTTGAAAATCTGTCATATGAATGAATTCTCTGCTTAGCCCCAGAAGGCAGAACCAGGACAAATCTGGAGAAGTTACAGAAGCACATATTTTGGCTCAACAGAAAGAAAAACTTTAAATCTTAAACAGAAGGGTTTGCTTGTTATCCTACAGGTCACGGGGAGCGTCTTGAGCAGGGCAGTGTGACACGGTCAGGCCTGGACTGTGTGGAGGATGGATTGGGGAGGGGACAGGCTGGAGGGAGAGAGTCTTTGGAAGCTAGTTGTTCTCTGTGAGAAAAATTAGTATTTTACTTTTATATTAATAACCAATTATTAATTTGGGATCCAAGCTTTTCACCTTTATTCCCTCAGTTCAGGCCCAGACCCTGTAAAAAGTCAGTCTCTGAAGGACGTGGCTGATTGATGAGATTGTCCTAGCCTTCAAGGTACATGCTCTTCAATCTTGGCAGGACCCTACCCAACTAGGAGACCTTACTTCTGTTTAGAGTGTAAGTAGAATCCAGTCTAGGCAGGTTCTTACCCAGGGGACATGTGGCCCTGTCTTTGTACTAGACGTTAGGGTGACCCAGCTCATGAAGGAGAAAACCAACTAGAGTGGTCTAGATGGAGATGGATTTCCCTGTCCAGATTGCAGGAGGGGGCTGAGTCTCATGATCAAGCCATGTTCTCAGCAGGAGGAGCTGAAGACTTCTAGCCCACCTCCTCATCAAATGTCCACCAATCAGGGTTGATTTTCAGTTATCAAGGGAATTCCCTTTCAAGGATTATTTCAAGCTTTCAGGCTTTCCATGTCTTTTATCTTTGGTTGCTGAGAGAAACCACTGACCATCAATTTATTGATTGCTGAGTAGCCAGAAACATTTTCTCTCTTTCTCTTTCTTTTCCTTCCTTCCTTCCTTCCTTCCTTCCTTCCTCCCTCCCTCCCCCCCCTCTGTTTTTCATTCATCACACCTAACACATAAATACAAATAAATTTTAGAGCCTCAACTTTTATATTAGATGCTTAAAAAATCTGAGCGAAGGTTATTTTAGACAACATGGTTAACTTTACGTGGTAAGGTATTGGCCTACTGGTTCTTTTTAGGAAATTAACTTTATCATGATTGAAAACTCATCCCCTTTTTTTTTTTGAATTGAGTAAATCATTCTGTAGATCAGCCATTTTCTTAGTATGAATTAAGGTCAATATATTCCCTTTCCTGTAGTACTTGGATTTTAAGTCTTAGTTTAGAGTTGAAGGCACTAAGTCTTCATTTCTTTCATGCTTTCTAGTCCCCTCATCGTGCTGATCAGGCTTCTCTGGACCTACTTGATGTCTTCCCTAAAACATGGTGCCCGGAACAGAACACAATACTTCAGATGTGGCCAGACCAGACCACAAGAGGATCATCAGCTGTGTCTGTGAATACCACACATCTGTAAATACACCAGGACAGCACATCTTTTGGAGGTGTTAGGAGTGGAATAGGGAGGGTAACAATTGGTTTGTATTGTAAGTCATCTCTTTTTCTTTTGATTTACCAGACTCAGGATTTGGTCAAATCACCACCATTTACCCTCATGGGGACTGACCTGCATTTTAAATCTCAAACTAGAAATAGCCCCCGCAGAAGTGGGAAACTTCACTTGCAGATTTTTTCTTCTCCTCCAGGTGACAGTGTTTCACTTTTAAATCTAAGGTTCGGTTTCAGGAGCTTTAACCTGCATCAGGAAAAGGAAAGATTTTCCTTCTAAACCACTCAAAGAAAATGAACCCTGCTTGGGATAAAATTGTTCTTTTTTTCTTTGTTATGGCAGTTCCTAAGAATGAGTTTACTCCTTGCTTAATTCATACTGTTTACTTGGAGAACACTTCTATGGTGATGAAGTATTGTCAGTCTGTTATAAGTCCCTATGGTTATGGAATATAATAATTATTGTGGAATATTATTGCATATAATTATTATGGAATATTATTAAATATAAATATTATGGAATATAATTGTTGCAGAAAAAAGGCTCGCTGTATCTAATGTATAATGTAACAATGCTTCCAGGCAGGTGCTCAGATGCTTTTTGGATAATAATATTTCATTCATTCATTCGTTCATTCATTCTTACTTCATTACCTCACAGTGATTTCACTAGTGTTTGGTGTTCCTTCCTTAGAAAGGCAGTTTACAGGTCTTTCATGCTATAGCAGAAGGTTCTTCATGAGATGTTGTAGCCAAGAAGAATCATCACCTGGTGATCAACCCTCTGCTGATGAACCTTTAAACACTTAACTAGACTGAAAGGACCTTAAAGGCCATCTAGTACAACACCCTCATTTTATAAATGAGGAGTCAGAGGCTCCGAGTGGTCAGTGATCGCACAGATAATAAGTGACTCAGGCAGGATTCAAATCTGGGTCTTCTGGGTCAAAAGCCAGTGTATTTTTCAGTGTGCCACACTTGTGTCTGAATAGTCAGCCCCTCTACAATATCTCAAAGTGGGTATCTTGGTTTCATTTGAAGACTTCCAGTGAAGGAGAACCCACTACCTTCCAAAGACATCTCTTCTATCCTGAATAGCTCTAATTGTTAGGAAGTTTTTCTTTAATTCCAGCAAAAATCTTCCTTCCTGCAACTTCCAACCACTGCTACTAATTATATGCTCTAGGGACATGTAAAATAAGTCCAATCCCTCTCCCACATGTCAGTCCTTTAAATATCTGGAGACAGTGATGACGTTCACAGTTAAATCTTCTCTAGGCTAAATGCTCCTTAGAGAGAATAGGCATATATTCCATCATGGTGCCTCAGAGACAGTGGGTGGCTCAGGGATAGAGCTCTAGGCCTGGAAAAAGAAAGACTTGAATTCAAATTTAACCTCAGACACTTAACAGCTGTGTGACCCTGGGCAAGTCACTTTATCTCTGTTTGCCTCAGTTCCCTCAAATAGGGCTAATAATAGTACCTACCTCAAAGGATTATAGGGGCAGCTAAATGGCACAGAAGATAGAGTACCAGACTTGGAGTCAGGAAGACTAACCTTCCTGAGTTCAAATCTGGGCTTAGACACTTACTGTGTGCCCTTGGGCAAGTCACTTAACCTCATTCACCTCAGTTTCCTCACCTGTAAAATGAGCTGGAGAAGGAAATGGCAAACCACTCCAGTATCTTTTCCAAGAAAACCCCACAAGGGGTCACAAAGGGTCAGACATGACTCAACAACAACAAAGGGTTGTTGTGAGGATCAAATAAGATAACAATATTTGCAAAAGCATTTATTTAACACAGTGCCTGGCATATAGTAGGTGCTGTATAAATGCTTATTCCTCATCCCCTAACCAGACAACTGTCATACCATATCTGGGTACTGGAAGCCTTTCCAGTTTGTTAGGACCTGCACTGTACTGATGTAGCCTTGAAAAATGTTGGGTTACCTCCACGCCATAATGAGGGAAGCATCAAATGATGATGACAGTTTAAATTCATTGGCTTTATACATGTAGCACCTGGGCCTTACCATCCTTCCACTGTGCATGTATGTGAACTATGACCGAGGAGTGTGCCTACAGAGATCCAGTAGCCTGTCCCAAGAGCTCACCCATGTAGGTGCTGTTCATGGTGCAGAATTTGGAGGTGAAAGAGGGAGAAGGGACTTAATAGTGCCTAACAAATACTGCATTTTCCTAACTCGGGGGATGTTAGATTTATGACCGTCAGGTTGTGCCGTGTGGGGTTTGCCTCCACATTGTTTCAGCAGGGGATGGGGTGGAGAGACAGATGGGAAGTTCAGACCCTGAGGGAGAAGGTCCACAGGTGAGCCAGATCAAGGCAGTGTAGTGACAGGTGTTGTGGAACCAAATGGAGGAGAAGCAGACCAACAGAATTAAATTTCCTATCAGTGTGAGGAGTTCAAATAGTGCAGTACTTAGGGATTCTAGTTAAGAATTTTTAATAAATGCTTGTAAAATTTGTCTCTAAGATGAATGGACTTATGAGCCACCTTAATTCATGCTTTTTGTTGCTCACTTGTATTTGACTCTTCATGACCCTACTTTGGGGTTTTCTTGGCAAAGATACTGGAGCAGTTTGCTGTGTCCTCCAGTTCATTTTATGGATGAGGAAGCGAGGCAAACAGGGTTAAGTGACTTGCCCAGAGACACATAGCTAGTAAGTGTCTGAGGTCAGATCTGAACTCATAAAGAGGAATCTTTCCGATTCCAAGCCTGGCGCTCTATCCAGGGCACTACCTAGGTGCTCCTAACTCATGCTTCAGATAAAGCTAATTTTCACTGAAAAACAAAGATGAGATTTCATTAACAAAATACCAAGCAGTAACCCATTTCAAACTCATGATGTGGAACAGGCAGCTAGATGGTGCAGTGGATTGACAGTTATGCCTAGAGTCATGAAGACCTGAGTTCATAATCCAGCCTCAGATATTTACTAAGCATGTGACCTTGGGCAAGTCACTTAACTTCTGTCTGCCCCAGTTTCCTCAACTATAAAATGGGGATGATAATAATTGCATCTACCTCCTAGGGTTGTTGTGAGGATTAAAATTAGATAACACTTAGAACATTTAGCATGGTGCCAGGTACATAGTAAGCACTATATAAGTGCAAACTATTAATGTTATTAACTTAACATTTCAGTCCTTCTGGCAGGTATGATCCCTACAATCCTGAATGTCATCTTCTCATAGTCCCTAAACAGTTATTTGATTTATAATTTTGTCACTTATGACCAGCAACGTGTTGCTAAGCATTTCACAACTGGCTCTCTGAGGGAAAAAATATACCCACAACACATTTTTAATTTTAATCTTGATTTTCTCCATTACTTCTTAAGTTACTTAGTTAAAACAATGAAGTAAGCCCTGATTTGTAGCATTTGCAGATTTCTGTTCAGGTGCTCACAATGAAAATTTGAACAATGCACTCTATGGAGCTGGCTCCAGAATACTCTGAAAAGTCATATGCAAATGAGCCAATGGACCACAATTCCCTGGGGCCATTGCTCTGCCTTCCAATCATCCTCTCAGTACATCTATCTGAGGGGCAGTTGTTTTATTCAGGAGCTCAATAGGTGTCTCTCCTCAGTCTTTTATCTGAGAGGTTGTGCTGCTTTTCAAACTGATTTTTATCAACTTTCCTCATGCAAATGTTCTTTTTCTGCCCATTTCAGCAACTAAAATGCCTACATGCAAGGGAACAAATAAAGAAGTATAAAATGCAATGAGATTAAAGGGGGGGGTGCAGAGAAGGGATTAGCATTGGTTTCTTGGGGGAGTTGGGATATCAGGCATCAGGGGATAACTGGAAGATTCATGGGGTGGGCAGGAGGGATCAGAGGGTCCTTAGGGACTACCCACCACGCCTACTTATTAATGTAGCCTTGTGCAGGAGCTGAAGCCTGCCTTTGGATTTAGGCACTCAGGGTAAACTCTTTCCCCTTCCTGTTCTGTGAGTTATTAATAGAGTCAGAAGATAATTTGGGAGCCAAACTTGATGACATTATTGTGGCTGTTTACTTTACAGATATCCTTGGCCCTCATCCCAGAAGGAGACCTGGAAAGCTGGCTTCCCAGTGGAATCTGCTCTGGAATGGGTCACCTGAGGCACTGCTGCAGAGGGACAGGAGCTGTGCAATTAATCCAATTGAGAGAAGATGTTGTTAGCTGCATCCCTGACTTGTGAGTCTTCTCAGAGACTCCCCGTGGCAGTCCAGTAACCTTTATTACTTAAAGTTAATGATGACCATAGTGTGGCGTCCCTTTAAGTGATACTGTCCTCCTCTTCCCCCTGTCCCCATTCCTCCACCTAGGGCATGCTTAGCCAGGCAAACACATGGAATCTTGGAAGATGGTGCTTCCAGTTATAAATGATGGAGGGACCCATTGCCTCCCAACTTAGAGGATTCATAGACATCCTCTGATTGCTTCCAGTAGGTCTTATGACTCAGAGATTTGTACTATAGAGTGACCAAAAAATAGTCTTATAATTGACCGTTGAGCTAGAACTCCCTGGATATTCTGGGAGTGATCCCCACTCCTCAGGACTCCTTTTCTTGCCAGATTTGAAGGGCAAGGACTACTCTTTGAGCTATCAGGAGAGTTGGGCCACTATGCAATGACAAGTCAAGAGCTCTCGACCTCCTAGGCTGCCTTGTGCCTGTGATAGAGCCCACCTTCCTCTTTGTATCTTCTTTCATTTGGTACAAGGCCTTGTGAAACTTTAAAAGGCAGTCTTTCCTTGGTGTCTTCTCCTTTCTGAGTACCTGAATGGTGGGTAGCAGCCACCAGAAGAGCTGTGGTGGTGACAGTAACAGAAGCAGACAGAACAAAATGGAAAAAGCTTCCAACAGAGAGAAAAAAAATGGAAAGAAGGATCCCATTTGGTGTGGGTGAAACTGTGCTCAATGAAGGTAAGATACAAAATGAGAATCAGCAGCCCTCAGAAACAATTGCAAATGTCCCAAAGAGCCTTGAATATTAGCCTCTCAATTAATTGTGCTAGTAGTGAAGAGTTACTATATTCTGCACTAATGATTCTATAATTCTTTATTGCTTAGCATTCCCTTTTCTATGTGGGAACAAAACTATTCATTACATATTTGATTAATGTTGGTACTCTGAATGTCTGTCTTTCTTTTCTTTTCTTTCTTCCTTCTTTCTCTCTCTTTTTCTCTTCTTTTCTTGTTCCCTCCTTCCTTCCCTCTTCCCTTCCTCCCTTCCCTTCCTCCCTTCTTTCTTTCCTTCCTTTTTTCCTTCCTTCCTTCCTTTTCTTTCTCAACTTTCACCTTTTGCTAGGAGAACTCTTAGACAAGATCCAAAAATAAAATTGTCCCTGAAGTAGCAAGGGTTGGGGCATGATGCAATAGCTGTGAGAGGAGGGAGACTGCTTCCTCTGGGGAAAGATCAGGCTCCTTGAGCTGAACCTGGGCAAACCATGGGGCAGGGACTATCTTTTGCCTTCTTTGTATCCTGAGAGCTTAGCACAATGTCTGGCATATAGTAGGCTCTTAACAAATGCTTATTGTCTTGCTCACTCCCAGTCCTGTGCTCTTTCTGGTGTATCTGCTACTCATATATTTGAGGAGCCTAAGGTTGAAAACAGCTAGAACCAAAGTGGGAAGAAAGAAAGTAGACTGATTATAGGAAGCAAAGATATTAAATTTATTGGGCTTGGCCCTTGTTCTAAGCACCTTGGGAAAAGAATATAGTGCACAGAAGGAATCCCACTTAATTTAAGTCCAAGATGGACCTTCAAAAGCCCTGATTCTTGAGAACAAGAGGTTTAATGATGGGAAAGAGAAGGACCTCAACTCCCTTACTTCAATTCAATTGAAAAACTATCTTTTAAGCAACTACAGTGTACCAAGCACTATGCTTGGTGTACTCTCATGGTAGAATTGGGAGATCCTTAGAGTGAGAAGTCCTGAATTCGAGTCCTGGTCTCACTAGGTATGTGACCTCAGGGAAGTCTCTGGGAGCCTCAGTTTCCCACTTGTCATTTTTGGGGGATGGTAGTGATACACACTCTGCCTCACAGGATGTTAGGAAGAACAAATGAGGTATTATGTGTAAATGGCTCTGTGATCATGAATCCCCATGTAAATGTCAAGGTATCATTATATACATTTCCGTTTTCTGGCTTTAAAAGTCATCTATCCAATTTCCATGGACAAAAGATGCTACATAAACAAACACAAAATCAATAAAGAATCCTCCGATGACGGTAACACCATCCTTCATTACTTCAAATGGGAAGAGGAACAGAAATGACATCTGTCTGAAAAAACTATTCTTTGAGAATCTGATGCAATACTGTACATCTGTGTGGGCCTGTGTATTTTTAAGTGCACTATACGTGTGCAGCAGAAATCACACTGGGCTTGGGATCAATAGAACTGGACTTAAGTCCCATCTCTGTCACTTATAAGCTTCATTGCCCTGTCTGCTGCCCTTCCCCACACTAGCTCCTTGAAGTCAGGGACTAGATTGTTTGTACCTTAGAATCTTTAGGGCCTAGCCCAAGGCTTTATGCATTAAAGGTGCCTAATAAAGGGTCATTAAGTTAATGAATAAATAACACTAGATGTGTTGTTTTAACCTTCTCTGAGCCCCAGCTGACTTATCTATAAAATAGGGAGAGTAATGCATAACTTTCAGAGTTATTATAATGAAAGCAATACATAAATAAGAGCTATATATCGATTGATCTGTCACTAAAATTCTTCTCCTGAGTCTTCTTCATGACATTTCTATGACCTAGATCTGACCATACCAATCCCCTCCTCAAGATTCTTCAGGGGTTCCTGATCACTTCCAGGATAAAATGAAAACTTCTTCTCAACGCGACGTGAAATAGAATGCCTGAATCTGAGAGTTAGAAGGGAATTTCCCCTATGATTCCAGGACAAGTCGTTGTATGGGTTCTGCTTGAAAACTTCCAGAGAGGGGGACGGCAGTCACTCCAGGAGCCCATTCTGTTTTTGCATAGCTCAGATTGTTAGTTGACATCCAGCCTCAATTTGCCTCTTGGTAGTTTCTAACTTGTTTTGCCCTTTAGGGTCAAGCAGGACAAGTCTAATCAGCCACTGTATAAGACCCCTTCAAACACTATCAAGTCTCCCCCCCTGCCCCCGAGTCTTTTCTTCAAGTCAGACATGATCAATGACTTCAGCCTCATGCCATGGACTCAAGGTCCTTCTTTACCAGTTTGGCTGCCCTCCTCTGGACATTCCCTAAGTATATCAATGCTCTTCTTAAACCGTGGCTGCCGGGACTGAAGCCAACACTGCAGATGAGAACTGTCACCTCTCTATCCTGGAAGATATGCCTATCTTAACTAGGGATTATGTCAGTCAATAAACATTTATTAAGCTCCTAGCAACCGTATGTACACCTTCATTCTGAGGGTCAACCTAGCTAAATAGGGAGAGATTGGCTCATCACCAGGAGATTAGACACCAGATGGTCAATTCCGTTAGTCACAGTGACTCATGAAATTGTACTGAGGTGTGGAGGGGTTGTGACTTATGATGAAGAGGGTGCTCTTTCTTATGAAGTTACAGATCCTTGAAGTAATAAAAAAACTGCTGTTCTTTGAGTCAGGAAGACACAGATTCAAATCCTGAGTCTGACATGTAGCTATGGGACACGGATAAGTCACTAAACCTCTGTCTCCTCATTAGAGGAGAGAGGTGTAATCATCAGGTGTAACGTTTGCCTGCAGGGTTACTGAGAGGCTTAATTGAGATAATGTATGTGAAGTGCTATGAAAACTTTGAAATATTATATCAATATCATTCACTATTATCCTAACACCATTATGTGGAGCAGATAAGACAAGGCAGCTGGATTGTATGATGGATAGAGTGCTGGGCCTGGAGTAAGGAAAACCTGGGTTCAAATCCACCATGGGACACTTCTAGCTGTGTGGTCCTTGCCAAGTCAGTTAGCTGCTGTTTGTCTCAGTTTCTTCATCACTAAAATGGGGACAATAACAGCACCTACTTCCCAGGGTTGTAGTAAGGATAAAATAAAATCACATTTGTAAAGCACTTTACAAGTCTTAATGTGCTATGTAAATAAATAAAGTTTTAGTTAAGTATGATAATCTTCAATTTTATTCCAGATTAGGAAATTGAGGTACAGAGAGTTTGTCACTTACCACTTACTAGCATTTTTCTAATAAATGAAGGCCATATGATAAGTCAGTGGAGGAATGGGAATCATAGAAGCATAGATTTGAAACCAGAAAAGACTTTGAAGTTCATTTAACCCAATCCATCCATTTTACAGATGAAGATGCTGAGGTATATAAGGTAGTGACTTGCCCAAGGTCATACAAGAAGTTACTTATAGAACAGAGCCCTTTGACTACAAACCTAGCCCTCTTTCCACTATATCACATTGTTTTGCTTGAACCCAGTTCCCTGATTCACAATCTTGGACTTTAAGACTACATCTTTATGTAAACTTTTAAGCATAAGATATCTGGGGAATGGGTAGATCTGAGATGTTTTTCCATGGCAGATCAGTCCAAGAACCTTTATTTCTTGAAGAAAATGATGAAAACAGCAAGAGGAACTTTACTAGCTGTGTGACTCTGGAAAAGTCACTTAACACTGTTTTCCTCAGTCTCCTCATCTGTAGAATGACCTGGAGAAGGAAATAGCAAACCACTCCAGGATCTCTGCCAAGAAAACCATGACTCATCATCATCATCGTCATCATCATCTTTATCAACAACAACCAGTTACAAAGCACTTGCCCATGGAATGGTTCTTTTGATCCTCACAACAACCTTGTGATAGTTCCTGGAGCTCAGGGTTCCATCCCACATCACAGACAAGAGACTATCAGGAAAAAGGAAGAAATAAAATCACAGCTTACATTTGCAGAGTGCTTTATTTATACTGACAAAATGCTTTGCATACACTATTTCACTAGGTCTTCGTAGCAATCCTATGGGAGCAGGCATCAAATTACTGAAAAGGATCATTTTACTGATAAAGAAACTGATATTGGTTCAGGTCACACAACTAAGAAGTGACCGAGCCAGGACTCCACCCTAAGGCTCCTTTCTCCATTTCTTGTGGTCTTTCCACTGCCTTTTATGATGAATAAAAACCCAGAAAGTCTAGATGACTCTGGGAGAGTGAGAGAGATTCACTCACTCAACAAATAAATGAGTTTGGGTACTGAGAGCAAAAATGAGAAAGCAGGAAAGTGAGTAAGTATGAAATGGAAAAGAGATGAAAAAAAAAAGGACAGGAACAAAACAGGTATTTAAGGATTGTATAGATGAAAGAGACCTTAGAACTTCTCTAATTCAACCCCCAAGATCACACACGTGTTGAATAGGAGATCCAGGACTCAAATCCAAAGACTCACCTTCCAAGTCTATGCTGTTTCCTCTATCCCACATGGTTAAAATGTGTTTAAAGTACACAGAGAACCAAGAGAAGTGAATGAGGCTTCTTTAGTCCCCGGGGTACTATAGAAGGATATAGTTAGAGGCTGAAAATGGATAGAAATTTCCCTCTGTGGAAAACTAGAGAACCTAGAGAAAATTGCCTCAGAATTTTATGGGCAATGTGACATCAAATATTCTAATGCTCTACCAGATGGGATGCTTTTCAGGGGTTAGAGGACAGGATAAGGAAAAAGGGAATTTTGAGCAGATGGGTTTGAATGATTTCTGGAAACTGGAGAAACTGGAGAAATATCAGTGTGTCTTTATTGATCTATTCTCCTGGCATAACCATGAGACCTTGGGCAAGTTTCAACTTATGGGCTCAGTTTCCTCAACTGTAAAAAGGGGGAAATAAATACTTGCATTGTTTGGATCCATATTTTGGAAAAAAAAGTGTTTTGGAAACTGTAAAGTGCTATGTGTTTGGCAGTTATTATTATATAGTAGTCAATAATGTATTTCATTTCTGTAGGAGATTGAGAGTCTCTGAAGACTACCATAAGAGAAACTGAGTCAGGAAGATTTTGACAGTGGGAACTGGCTGAGGGAGGATTCCAAGCTTAGATGAACACAGAGGTAGGTGAACAATCTGAGCCCTTCCCCATGTAGCCTACTGTGGGCTTTGCCCTTGGAAAGGACTTCTGATCTGTGATTCTCCCCTTTTGGGCAGTCAACCCACTATTCTTTCGTATACCTTCCATTTTTATTTTTATTTTTATTTCATTTATATTTATATTCTATATAATATATTTATTTTTATTTTTTTAAACTGAGATGATTAACTCTTGTCTCATGTAGTTTTTATTTATGATCTCTTGATATATAGCTCTGAAGAACCAGGCTTTGATAAAGTCCATTGTGATTCAAATGGAATTACTTGACTATGCCTTTCAACCCAAATCACTCTGGCTGTCATCGATTGGCCAATAATAGGTCCCAGCCCAAGCCTCACTTGCTCATTGTTTGGGTTCTGAGAGCTCAGGGTGAGTATAAATAGCAATTATTTCTGTTCTGGCCAGAAACTCTGAGGATCTTCCCCTCCCAGACTGACTCTTTTTGGAGACAAACTAGGCCACTTTGGCCTCACTTCTTATGTAGCCTTTAATTATTGAATGAGCATTGCCTCAGACAAGCTGAGACCTGGGAAAGACCTGGGCTTTAAAAGTCCATGGTCTCCCATTGCATCTGCTTTCTTGACCTATGTCTTGCCACTAAACTCTGGAGGAGAGTGAGGCTGATAATTTGCACAGCCCTGCCTCACCTAAATCCCATTCACTAGCAAGTCAAGACATCACCCTCCTGATGTCATCGGTCCTCTTCCAGAATGGAGGATGAATTGTAACAACCAACAAACCTCCCATGTTAGCAGTTAGGATGCATAGTGGATAGAGTGATGGACTTGGAAGTAGGAAGACTTGAGTTCAAATCTCACCTCAGCTACTAACAGGGTGTGTGGCTGTGGGCAAGTTATAACCTCTCTCAGTCTCAGTTTCTTCATCTGTAAAATAGGGATAATAGGGATCACAGGGTTATAGTGAGGATCAAATGAAATAATCTATGTAAAGTTCTATGCAAACCTTAAATCATCTGTGTGACCTTGGGCTAGGTCTCTGAATCTCAGTCTCCTCACCTATAAAATCAGGGGATTAAGATAGATGACCTCTAAAATCTCTTCCAGTTAGAAATTTATGATCTTTTGAAGATGAGATGTTTAATTTGTGTGAGATTGAATTATTCTCTGGAAAAGTTTGCCTGGCAGTATTGCAAAGGTAATCTGATCTCAAACAGAGGGTAGGTAGGACTAGGAGTTATGAAGAGACCCAGAATGGAACATAGGGATTGCCCAGCCGCCCGCTGCTTCCCCCAACCCCTCCCTGGCATTTCTTCTTTAAAGTTTCTTATATACTGTCTTTTTCTCTCTGTGGATGACTGGGAGGCTGGCCAATATCATGGTAGTGGGCTGCTGAATACCAGGGCTGCTCTAGACAGAGAGCTCATAGGATGCAATAACTTATCAGAAACTGTCCCTCTGAGAAGAAATACTTGGCAAAGACATAGAGTGCCTTCTGGTATGCCTCTAAGTACCAGCTATGTGTAGGAAAGGGGACCTTTGACTTGGTGGACTCAGGCTTTTGACCATAGGCAGACTGGGGAAGAATGGGTGTGGGGCTCATTAAAGCAACTGCTCAGATGTGGCCCAGGGCCCAGATACAAGTCATAGAGTGTTGCCATGGAGAGAGCTGTGGATTGGAGTCAGAGGTTGGTGTTCAGTTGTTCCAGTTATATCTGACTCTTTGTGGCTTTATTTAGAGTTTTCTTGGCAAAGATACTGGAGCACGGTTTGCCATTTCCTTCTCCAGCTCATTTTGCAGATGAAGAACTAAGGCAAACAGGGTTAAGTGACTTGCGCAGGGGCACGCAGCTAAGTGTCTGAGATCAGATTTGAACTCTTGAAGAGGAATCTTTCTGATTCCAAGACCAGTGCTCTATCCGCTGCACCTTGGGGTAAGAGGACTTGAGTTGAAATCCTTATTCTCCTACTTACTACTTATGTGAGTGACCTTGGGAAAATCTCTCCATCACTCTGGGGCCTTAGTTTCTTCATTTGTCAAATGAGAATATTGGACTAAATGGATTCTAAGATCTCTCCTGGATCTATGTCTGACCCTTTAAAACCTCCATGGCCAACATGAGATCCCCTCTTCTCCATTCACTCCTTGAAGCTGCATTGTTCTTTTCTTGCCCCCTTCCCTTTCAAACCTTCCACAAATCCTCAATTTATCCTGATTTCACCTGGATAAAAGTGATTTCTGGTAGCCAAGGAGAGAAAAGCCATGATACCTTGCTTCTTACCTAAGAATGGCTCTGGCAGGGGTTCTTCTGAAAGGGACTGGAGAAAAATAAATCATCCTTAGGTTCTGTTGGAAAGAAAATGAGATTCACATGTTTGACAGGTCTTTAAAATCTTTCATATCCCCTTAAGACATTTTTCAGTTGTGGAAAAGATAGATGAAAAAGCATGCTTCAGTGCACTCAGCTCTTCCTGGGGAAGGGAGTGCGCTGTTATTGCAGAGTGGTATTTATTTATTATTAGTTTTGGAAATTTATCAGACACTGAAGACAGCAGGAATATGAGCTCTTAATTTTTTTTTTTTAGGGAGTGCTGCTCTCTTGCCAGGATGGTTATTTGCAGCATTTAGTGTAGCCATGCAACTTATCCCAGGATTGAAATGGAGTGGGGTGGCAGGAAATCTAAACTGGGTTAAAACAAACAAATATCCCAAATGAAATTAGAAAGACTTAGCTTCTATCTTAGAGACACTTACCTCAGAAGAGGAGTCAATATGGGTGCAGGGATATAGAATACAACCTTTTCTAGAGTCCAGGGCTGGGGAGTGTTTAAACAGGTCCTTTTCTATACCCCCAGGATGACCTGTGAAGCTTTAGGATAAGCCTGGGATATGAGAAAGAGAAAGAGACAGAGAGAGAGAGAGAGAGAGAGAGAGAGAGAGAGAGAGAGATTGAGAGAGATGAGGGCTTTAAACTGAAAGGGCCTTTCCACTTGTATCATTTATTATATAATGATAATACCAACAATACCAACATGCAATACAAAAAATATGTAATTTTATGAGATTAACACAGATATCCTTTTCCTGAGTCAGACATCTAGCCCTTCAAGAAGACAAGAAACATGCTTATAAGACAGGTAGAAGAACATCCAGCTGTCCCAGGCACTGTGATTTCCTTCCCAGTACCAAAGGAAAGAATGATTTTTTGGTCATGCACCAAGCAGCTTCAAACTCATAGTCTACTGAGACAGAAATCTGATGGCTAGCTTAGGCCTTGGCAGCATTTTGGCTATTTAGACAAAATACCCTGATAACAGTCCTGGGAATGGGAATGTTTACCCATGGGTTCTGGGGGAGCAAGCTCAGAGTGCAGACATGCTCACCTTGAGTTACGTGGTCCCGCTCTCAATGTCCTGGGCTGGGAGACTGCTGACAGAGTCCCTTTCGTTTGTTTTGTTTTTTTTGGGGGGGGTTAAGTGGGCAATTGGGGTTAAGTGACTTGCCCAGAGTCACACAGCTAGCAGAGTCCCTTTCAGCTGAAGGATTCTATATGTGTCACTTGTGCCTCCTTAAATATCCATCAGGGATGAACAAAACCTCCAAATGAGTGTGTGGCCTTGTGAGTAACAGAGAAATGTGGGGAGACAAAAAAAAACTGAGTTTGAATGTGATGGAAGGAATTGGAAAAATTATGCCTGGGTTTGCAATGGTCAGAGCACCTCCATCTTCCTGACAGAATTATGATATCCAGGCCACTTAGGTCCCATAGTGGGGAACTCTTGTAAGGCTAGTCAAGAGTTAAAGGGACAGAATAAAAATTAAATTCATATACCTGGTAGCAAAATAAGGAGAATAGCAGGAGATTGGGGAATAGAAGTATCTGGAAGCAAAGACAATGCCTAGATCTACCCTGTTTGCTCACTTTTACTAATTAGCAGAATGGGGTACTTGAAGTGTTCCTAAAACACAGGAGGGCCAATGGATGGAAATCATGCTCTGATAAGGGGCATTGAACTTCTCCGTGTATGGCCTGTCCTTGGGAGGTTGATGCAGGGAATGGAATGCAAATGGAATGCAATATGCTGGGCATATGATATTAACCTCTTTGAATTATTTCCACCATTCTGATTAAAGCTCTTTTAAATGAACTTCAACAAAACACGAAAAGGGAAGGGAAGAATGAGAATGGTCAGTGGCATTGGGCCAAAAACGTTCTCTCTCTCTCCGTTGTGTTCATTATACAGTTTTCTAGGAAATGACGTCTGTTGCCAGCCACTGTCAGTTCATATTGCTCTCTAGCAAATTATTTTGTATTGGGTTTCTTCATAGGCTTTCATTTTAATGCAGCAAACATTAAGTGCCTAATATATGCCAGGCCCTGTGAGATGAAAAATGACATAGATCCTGCCTTCATTGAGCTTACAATCTAACAAGGGGACTATGATCAGGGCACAAAGTAAGACACGAGGCAGAATGTGATATGGGTAAATGAGAGATCCAGACAAAATGCTTGAAGAAGTTTGAGGAGGAAGAGAGTTTTTGCATGTGACTGTCTCTTGAAAATTTTTGCTGCTAAAATTAAATATTTCCAAAATAGTTATTGTCTAGGACTTTAGACAGATTACATTTTATTTTGGAATAAGCATGTCACACATCTCCACTGAGGAGCCCTTGCATTTTTTAACCCAAGTGAAAAGCCAAATGAACCTCAATAACTAAAACTCTCCTCCAAATTAGGACACATGGTTATTTATGGATAGTAAGATAATCTTGCACCACTTCACATATACAATGCTGTTGAATTGCCTTGGGGTGGGGTGGGAGGTATATGAGGTGGTGGTGAAGAGACTGTATTAGGGCTGAAATATTATGATTGACATGCAGATATTTTGGGAAATAGTTTATTGATTTGTCACATCAGCCCAAGGACCAATCTACATGTCATTTAATTGTGACAGCTTTTATGTACTCTGAAAAAAAAAGTGGAAGAATTGAGGAGCAAAATCTGTTTTTCTTTTTTCCTGACATCACTCAAGGACTCAATGGATATCTATCTATCTATCTATCTATCTATCTATCTATCTATCTATCATATATTTGTATAAAAATCATATTCTTATATGGGGTAGTGGATAGAGTGGCGGGCATGGAGTCAGGAAGACTCATCTTCCTAAGTTCAAATCCAGCCCCAGACACTTACTAGCTGTGTGACCCTGGGCAAGTCACTTAACCCTGTTTGCCTCAGTTTCCTCATCTGTAAAAGGAGCTGGAAAAGGAAATGGCAAACCATTCCAGTATCTTTGCCAAGAAAACATGGGGTCACAAAGAATTGGACATGATTGAAAAGACTGAATGATAACAACAGCTACTTTTATATATGAGGGTGTTAGTGTCTGTGGTGGTTGCCTACTTAGAATCTCAGAATTCCAGAATTTTATAGCATGGAGGGAGGAGTAGCTGCCATATTTTGCTCCACACAGCTATTAAGAATTTTGAAAGAATGTTGACAAGCTGGAGAGTATCCATTGAAGGTTGATTAAGAAGGCCTCTAGACCATGGTAGATGATGATGAGTTGAAGGAACTAATCACCCATCCGGGTGTTAGCCCGGATAAGAAAAAACCCAGAGGGGTTCATGATAGATGTATTCAACTATTTTGGGATGCTGTCATGTATCAAGCTTAGACTTAACCTACTTATCTCTACTAGGCAAAATTGAAACATGCACAAGAAGGGACATATTTCTGGATAAGAAGGAACACAGGGATTGTGAGAAGAAACAGATTCTCTTCAGTCTGTCTTGGTGCCATCAGTCTGTCTCTCAGACACAAACCTAAAAAAGCTTCCTCCTATTGCCCTCAGAGAACCTCATGCCTTGAGGAGCTAGTGCCAGTCAGGGACAGTGGCTCGCCACTTGAAGGAGGCCTTTGCAAGAATTAGTTAGATCTAATAAAACTTATGGCCCTAGGCCATAGTGTACTTTAACTCACACTAGGGAAAGTTTAAGCTGGAAATACGGTGTGCAAACAGGAATGATCAAGAATGCAACCAGGGAGAATGCCCCGGGAATCAAAGATGGTCCTTCAAGATACTGTCTTTGGATCTGGCAACCCAGGTTCCACCAAGCTCTCATCACTCCTCGTGGGTTCTTTGTTCTTGCCACGCCAGGGCAGATCAGAGAGGAGACAATGGGCCATAGGTTTCATGGGAGCAAAGGGAGTGTGGTTATTTCAGGTTCACTTGACTGGTTTCCCATTGTAGGTAATGATGATGATGATGATAATGATGATAGTGCCTGCTACTTACCAGGTACTGTCCTAAATGCTCTACCAAAGATTATCTCATTTGATCCTCACAACAACCCTGGGAGATAGGTGCTATTATTATCCCCATTTTCAATTAAGGAAACTGAGATGAACAGAGATTAAGCAGCCTGCCTAGAGCTAGTAAGTACCTGAGATAGAATTTGAGCTTAGGTCCTCCTAACTCCTAGTCCCCCACTGTCTCTGTTTCCCTCTTTCTCTCTCTCTCTTTCTCTCTGTCTCTCTGTCTCTCTCACATCTCACCTCACCTCACTCCCAATGGGAAAGATAATTCACTCTGCATCATCTAGTATATCTCCTCCTGTATATACTTTTTCTGATTTCTGTTTTGCTATTGACTTGCTATTGGATAAATGGGTTTACTTGCTATTTGCTATGTGTGTTCATTGTGGAACTGGCATCTGGTAGGAAAGGAGTCAATCCATGGACATATGGGGTGAGGTTTCCTTTCCCATTAAGGGATGTGATAAGGAGTGCAGCTTGAATATAAAAATTACTTCCCGTAGACTAACAATTCTTACGGGAGCAGATAGATATCATTCTAGCCCAGTTTTCCTCTCTCTGAGAAGAGTGGAGGACCTAACCTCCTGGTTCCCCTCCTGAGAGGAATCACAATCTCCCTTAAAAGAGAATGGGAGAGATTAAATAATTGGAGAAATATTAATTGTCCATAGGTAGGCAAGGCCAATATAATAAAAGTGATAATTTTACCTAATTTATATATTTAATGCCATACCAATTAAATGACCAAAAAATTATTTTACTGAATTAGAAAAAATAACAAAATTAATTTGGAAGAACAAAAAGAAAGAATATCAAAGGAAAAAAAATAAGTAAAGGTAGGAGTTTAGCAATATCAGATTATAAACTACGTTATAAGGCAGTCATTATCAAAACTATCTGGTCCTGACTAAGAAATAGAAAGGTAGATCAATGGAATAGAGTAGACATACAATTTACAGCAGCAAATAAACATAATAACCATGTATTTCACAAGTATAAAAACTTAAGATTTGGGGATAAGAATTCATTATTTGGTAAAAGTTGCTGGGAAAATTGGAAAGCAGTATGGCAGAAACTGGGCATAGACCAATATCTTATACCATTTACCAAGGTAAGTTCAAAATTGATACATGACCTAAATATAAAGAGAGATATTACAAGAAAATTAGAAGAACATGGAACATATTACTTATCAGACTTATGAATAGATGAACAATTTACCTGTAAATAGATAGAAAGCAAAGTTAGGTGTGAAGTATATAATATTGGTTACATTAAATTGAAAATTTTTTTTTACAAATAAAACAAATGTAGCCGAGATTGGAAGGAAAGCAGAAAATTGAGGGAAAATTTTATAGACAGTTTATCAGGTAAAGGTCTCACATCAAAAATATATAAAGAACTTTGTCAAATCTATAAGAATGAGTCATTCCCCAATTGATAAATGGTCAAAGGATATGAACAGGCAGTTTTCCAATGAAGAAATTAAAACAATTTATAGTCATATAAAATCCTCTAAATCATTATTGATTAGAGAAATGCAAATTAAAACAATCTTGAGATAACATTTTACACCTTGAGATAACATTGGCTAAAATGATTGGAGGGGAAAGCAACAAATGCTGGAGGAGATGTGGAAAAATTGGGACACTAATTCATTGTTGCTTTGCCAATGTAGGTATCCAGAGAAAGAACTGATAAATAGAAGTATATGTAGAATAATTTTGCATATGTATCTATTTGTGTCTAACAATAGCCATCTCTAGGGCAGGGTGGGGAGGGTAGAAAAAAAAGAAATGTACATGATAATTTGTTGTATATTTGAAAGGAATAGCAAGTTGTGCATAATAGACTTGCAGTTTCATGTATAATCATCTTTTTTATTGAACTGTGTTATGGAGATACTTGTTTTATTCCATAAATTAAAAATAAAATAAATTTTTTTAAAAAGAGCAAAGGGGAGAAGTCTCTGGAGTCTAGAGTCTAGAGAAATCTATTTCTGCCTCCTTGTGAACCATATCTGGACAGATCCAGACCCATGTGGACACATATAACCTACCTACATTGGCAAAACAACAGAGCCCCTTCCCCTTCATTGGTTGGCTTTGAAAATTTACTAAAATGTGCTGAGAGAAAACCTTTCCTTGAAGTTTTTTCACCAAATATACATTCCCCTTTTCTTTATTTATTTTAACTTGGGTGAGAAAGCTTGGAAAAGACTTGGCAAAGTCATTTACTATTTTATATATATATATATATACACTATAAATATATATATATATATGACAAATACATTTACTTGTATTGCCTACTCTTACAGCAGAGCTAAACAGCTACCTAACAACCATTTTAGCTTGGGAGAAGCACCTTCCTGGGGCAGTCAATCAACTAATCAACTGATGAGCATTTATTAAGTACTTACTATGTGCCAGGCACTAGGCTGGATTCTGGAGATACCAAGACAAAAATGAAACAGTTATTGCCTTTCAGAAGATTACATTTTATTAGGAAAATAACATGTAGGTATATAAATATATTAAAATTACTATATTAACAATATTAAAACATGCTTTAACGTATTAAGATATAATACACTAACATATTCATAACAATATATTCTATCACATTAATATATAAGTTATGTATTATGTTAATGTGTATATTGATGTTTCTATATTAATAATGTATTCAATATGATATTTACATATTTAACATATAATTTATAATGTTTTGAAATGTATTGTAATATATGAACATACACATATATTAAATGTAACATATTGAATAATTAAATAATAATATACTGAACTATATTAAAAATACAAGGTAATTTTGTGTGGAGTTCACTGGCAGCCGGGAGGTGGGGGAAAGGCTAGAGATCATGAAAGGCTATATACTGAAGGTTGTATTTGAACTCAACGTTGAAGGAGACTAAGATTTCTGAGAGGCAGAATTGATAAGGTGCATTCCAGGCATAGATCACAGCCTATTCAAAGTTTTAGAAACAGGAGGTAATAAGTCCTGTATGAGGACTAATAGGAAAGCCTGTTTGTTTGTACTGTGGTGCATAAGGAGAGAACTAATACTTAAGAAACCCGGAAAAGTAGGTGGGAGTCAGGTTATAAAGGGCTTGAAATACCAAAGAGAGGAGTTTGTCTTCAATCCTAGAGGCAATAGGAAGTCACTGGAGTTTATGGAGAAGGAGAATGACAGAATAGAAATTATAGAGGAGTTAACAGATTTGTATTGGTAGAAGGAGGCCAATGGGTACTTAAGTAATGTCTTGTTGAACTGCTCATTTGACCCTGTGATCTCATCCATTTGGATTTTCCCTCTTATAACGCAGAGCACTATCTGATGGTGCCTGCCAACCATTCAGTATTCTTACTCATGTCCTCCTCTAAGTTCATCATTGGGTGTCTATCCAATGTGCTGGAGGCCTTCCATGGGACAATGAGGCAAAATGCCTGCTACTGTATGAGAGGGGCTTCATGAGGTCTAGGCCAGGGAATGTGAAGTCCTTATTCCGTTTAAGACCTTTCTTCTCTCCTGGCTGCACTGTTCACAACCCTGCAAAGCAGCTGAGGTGACGTGGCTACTGTCACTGCCCACATGAAGTGCTGGAAGCCGGCCTGATGACCTCTGTATGTCTCAATCTTCGTTTCCATGAATGGGGCATCCACCTCTCTGTCTCCAGCCCCTCAGGAAATCTGGCTCTTCTTCCTTGTTGACTCATCCTATTTTCTAAGTTACCTCACCCAGATTATCTTTTTTTTCTGTCTCTAACATTCCCAGCCAAACCATCTGTTTGCTCTGCTAATCTTCCTGCTGCTCTGGGTCCAAAAGTCTCATCCCTGCTTCTTTCTACAGCAAAAGAGCTGACGCAGAGGCACCTGTGTCATCTGACTTGGTGAACTGAACTCAAGAGGCAGGAGACCTGAGTTTGTAACCTGCCTCTGCTACTTATGACTGATGACATCCTGAGGAGGCAGGTGTCTTTAGACCTCAGTTTCCTTATTGTAAAATGAGGGGGATGGATTAGATAATGTCTAATTTTTCCAACCTGAAGTCCTATTCTTCTGCAGTAAATACCTTACCTATCTCAATAGGTTTTTTTTGGGTAAGGAGTATATTAAACCCTATAGAAATCCTATAGAAATGTGGACTCTTCTCTCTCATTCATTTGTGCTTAATAAAACTTAAAAAAACAAACAAACATATGAAGTGTCTGCTATCTCTTAGGTGCTTGAAGAGATGCAAAGGTTAGATAAGAGATAGTTTCTGCCCTTGTGGAGTGTACAGCCCATTAAAATGGGCCCTGTGAATGTGGGTGAGGCTACAGTTTTAAAATTTTTGGGGGGGGGACTAGGCAATGGGGTTAAGTGACTTGCGCAGGGTCACAGAGCTAGTAAGTGCTATATGTCTGAGGCTGGATTTGAACTCAGGTCCTCCTGACTCCAGGGCTGACTCCAATACAAATCTGTTAACTCCTCTATAATTTCTATTCTGGCTGTCATTCCCCTTCTCCATAAACTCCAGTGACTTCCTATTGCCTCTAGGATTGAAGACAAACTCCTCTCTTTGGTATTTCAAGCCCTTCTATCCACTGCGCCACCTCGCTGCCCCTAGGCTGTGGTGTTTTGCTTATCACTCTGTGATGCTGTGCAGCTGAGCCTGGTGGACCACTTCTGTGTTGTTGGATATTGGCTAAAGTTCCGTGTCTATACCTGGCACCATTGGATGCCTCTAAATTGAGTAGCCAGATGAAAAGAGAAAAGAGTTTCTTCTTCTAGATCTCAGTGGTCTGACATTTGATTCCACCACTCCTGGCACTGACATTGAGTTCCGACTCATCTCTCATAAACCTTTTCCCTTCAATGGAAGATAGATCTCTGTTAGTGGCTATGTGTTCATTGGATCACTGTTAGTGACTTGGTCAGAGGCTCAGGTTATCAGTCCTTGATGCATTTTGAAATGGATGTTTTTGGTAGTGATGTTGGAGTCACCCAGTGAATTGGTATGACTTGCCTGCCTTTTTGTGCACAGTGGTAGTCCCCCAGTCAGGAGCAGTGGTTCAATTCAATTCAACAAAAATTTATTAAGTGCCTACTGTATGCTAAGTAGTCATAATAGCTAGCATTTATATCGTGCTTGAAGGTTGTCAAAGTGCTTTACAAATATTATCTTATTTTATTCTCACAACAACTCTGGGAGGTAGATAGTCTCATTTTGCAGATGAGGAAACTGAGGCAGAAAGTGGATAAGTGACTTGGCCACAAGTCACTTATCCACAAAGCCACCTGAAGTCACTGCATCAGCAGCAGGGATAGGCACCCATGGGTCTTTTCAGGGTCTAAGTACATTGGCCCTGAAGGCCAATGCTGCTGTGACTTTGAGCTTTCCCTTGGCAACGGTTAGGATGTTCATATAAACAGAACTATGACATAATCGGTCACCTAGCAGTAGTCCCTCAACACAAGTATAAATAAGCTCTACCAGCCAGTTACTGTACCACTTTGGTTGGGCCTTCCTTGCACTCACAACATCCCTACCTCCCTCACCGACCCAATCCCATAGTATATAGCCCACAAACCTACCAGTTCGACTTTTTTCATAAGTAAGTAGACTTCGAATTAAACCTCTCATTAAATTTTTTTTCGTAAGTAAGTAGACTTTTA
>NW_020950061.1:0-27180 GCF_900497805.2 Vombatus ursinus | reverse complement strand
TCCTGGCTGATCCTGGACCACACCCTCCATCCCTGACCCTTTGCCTTCCCAATGACTGTCTCTCATACTTAGAATGCCCTCCCCCTTCCCTGGGCCTCCTGGCTTCCTTCTCATCTCAGCTAAAATCTCACCTTCTGAAAACAGACCTTTCCTGGTCCCTGAAGTTGCCAGAGCCTTCCCTCTCAGGGTGCCTCCCATCCACACTGTACAGAGCTTGTGTGGACATAGCTAATGAGATATTCTCCCCTAATTAGACTGTGAGCTCCTGGAGGGCAGGGACTGTTAATTTTAAACCTTCCTTGGCACCCCAGTAGATCAGCACAGTGCTTGGCACAGAGGAACCATTTTCTAAATGCTTCTTGACAACCTAAGAAATGGCAAATGAAAGGGATTCAGAGAGACCTGGGAAGGCTTGTGTGGCCTGAGGCAGGAGGACATGAGCAGAAGCAGGGGGACAACTTCTGCTCTGCCCACAGCCCCGCAAAGGCCAACCTGCGTCTAAGAGGATAAAGCTTCCTTGGCTCTCTCGGCTTCCAGGTTTGCTGATGTGGTCAGGTCTGTGGATGGACTGCACTCACCTGGGATGAGGGGCTCTGGGTCCCAGGAGCCATGCTCTCTGGTTCTAGGCTCTCTCCTAGGAACAGGCTTTGGTCATCTGCAAGCTGACCTGGCAAGGGAGAAGGATCACAGCGTGGGGGAGACCATGGTCTACCTGGAATTGTAGACTTTATAGTCTCAGAGCAGGTACAAGTCCCAGGACCTGCTCTCTGGAGAGAGACTCCACCATAGGAGGAGGGTAGCAGGGAGGGTCAGGCTGAGAAGTGAGCTTGGTCTGAACAGAAAGAGGACTTGCCACCCACTTTAACTCCTTCTCTTTGGCCTCATACCCCTCCCCCATCCTCCTCCAGAGACCCAGGAGGCAGAAGGGTCTTAGGATCCCAGATGGGATGAGACTATGGGTGAGATATGTAGGTCAGGCAACTGTGACCCAATGGTAAAATTGGGAATGGTGCCCTAGAACCTTTGGGATGTGACAGGGAACCTGGACAAGTAGCATGGGCAACCCTATGAGCCAGGCCTTGGAGGGAGACCTGCTCCCGGCAAGGCTGGAGGACAGCCACCAAGAGGTCAGAGGGGGCAGATGAGGCCCAATGGAAAGGGCAGCCGGTGGAAGTGGGGGCTGGGGAAGAGCCCTTGTTCAGACCTACCTGTCACCTGCATGTGCAGAGCTGGCTCCCAGAAGGAAGAGAGATCTCAGCTCCTAGTGTTTCTGCTTCCAGACAACCTGCTCTGGGAAAGTTCTCCTAACCACTAGACCCCGACCCTGCCCTATACAGCATCTTCTAGAAGGACCTCTCTCCTCCTCTGCCCTCCTCTCCCAGGCTTCCAAACTTCACCCCAGGGATAGAATTCCACCTGGGCCACCACCCACCTGGCTGGTCATCTCTGAGCTCCCCTCCCCCATTGCTCAACCACCTCTCTCCCTCCCTGCCTTTTCCTGCTATGAGACTCCAAACCTCCTCAGCAGACCCTCCCAGTCTTCCAGCTCTCCCTGCTCATCTTCTTCCCCACAAGGACATGCCCAGCCTACATCCCTCCTGCTTCTCCCAGCCATTTCGCTCCCCTAATTCACTCCCCCCAGGCCCTCTTTTCTTCTCTGCAGCTTGGACCCAGACTTGCCCACCCCTAATTAACTTTCCTCCAAACTGGAGACCCCTCTCCATTCTTGACCTTCTATACTCCAATCCTATCAATGATGGGATGTTTCCCTCTCTTTTGTTTTTATTTCCTAAGAGATCTTCTCTCACTGAAAGACAGCTGGCTCCTAATGAGGAGCTGAGGCCTGGATATGAGGACACCTGGACCCAGGGCATATGTTATAAACTTTGTTTATCCACTTATACAAACCTTCACATCTCCCTGTATGTGTAGGGGTTTGACTCTTACCTGAATAAGCAATTGAATTCCATCCACTGGGAGGTCCCACTATTTATCTCTTCACCCCCTCAAAACCTGAGTTCTAATGGGAAGGGGAGAGGTGCAGAAAGCAGGACATGCTGGTCCTGGGGCATGAGGATAGCAGGAAATTAGGAAGGAGGACAAAGAAGAACTGAGTGCAGGATTGCTGTGGTTGCTTGGAGGAGGCGCTCAATACCCCAGCACAGAATCCTTAATGATCCTTTCGACAATACATTTTTTTTAAAGAAAAGTAACGACATTTGCAGCCCTGCAGGGCCTTATCTTGCTTTGTGGAGTCGTGGGTAGGGAGAGGGTCAAAGGCAGAAAAAATTACTAGGCTGGGAAATCAGGTGTTAGGGCATAGAGTCACCTTGGTTCTTGTTACCTCAACTGGAGAAGAAAGGGAAAATTTGGGGATGAAAAATTAGGAGAGAGAAGGAGAGAGGAAGAGGAAGAGGGAGAGAGGGACAGAGAGAGAGAAAGAGAGAGAGAGAACATGAGAACACATATCTGCTTGGCTTGGTCATAAATTTTACTGCTCAGTTGAGAATTAAAACTGTTTTAGAGGTTTTCAAGGAAACTCAGGGATTCCAAGAGAGGGATGGCTTTCTAACCATGGGAAAGGCCAGCCTAGAGACAAAGCCCGGGATGGAGCATCACAAAGGAGGAGCCCAAAGGCAGGTTGGCTGCTTGGGCTGGGTGAGGAGGAGCTGTGTGTGACCACTTTGGAGAGGTAACTGGGGCCAGGTTCTGAGGAGCTTTGAAACAGCAAACAGAGGCATCTGTAATTGTTCACAAATATTATGGAAACCACTGGAATTTACTGAGTGGAAGTGATATGGGGAGGATTGTACTTTAGACCTGGAGAGTTCTATCACCTTCAGCTTAGATTTTTTTCCCCCAAAGCCTATTAAGTGAGTTAAGTCAATCCAGTGAAGTTCCTGGATAGGTCTTATGAGTGTAGGTGGCACATACAGGCATTTTGTTTGCTTGGTCCCATAAGAGGGAATTCTTTATGCAGCCAGTATTCCAACATGTGGAAATCAGAGCAACTGAGCCTCAGAAGAATAGAAGAGCATGGACCCATGAAAGAGGCATTGATGTAAGTGAAAAAGATGACCATGAGGAGGGACACAGTCAGTAATAGATGAAACAATAGAGCATAAGAGGATCAACATAAAGGGGACCTATTCTCTCACCTGCAAGAACTCCTATTTTGGAGAATGAGGAATAACAGAAAAATGGGGGCCGAGGGAATTGATCTCCAAGGCAATAGCAGAAACTGTTGAGAAGAAGGAAGCCACAATACATACCTGGAAAGTATTAATTCCATGAGGAATACAGAAAATAAAGGACTAGCTCAGTGTAAGAGACATGAATGCAAAAAGAAAAGGTTGGATAGTCAGAAAGAAAAGACAAATTAAGAGAAACAGGTAAAAATTTTTTCAAGAAAAAGAGATAATGAAATTAAAAGAAAAAATTTGAAGGAGAAAACAGGAAAGGGTATTCTACTTAACAATTAACTGAGGAGAAGAGGAGGAAGAATTAAAACTTAGATAAGATAAACAATAAAAAGGGATGAATAAGCAGAAATCTGAATCTAAGGAAAGATTTTAACATGTGGGAATGAGATGGAGATGAAAACCTAACTCCTAAATTTAGGCAAAAATAAAATGAAAAAAAAAAAGGAACGAGTGAAGAAAACAAAACTCTATAGTCTATTGTTTACATGAAAAACTTTTAAAAACATTTAAAAAACAAAGACAGACACAGAATAAAAATGATGGTCTGATAAATAGTGTGCTACTTGTTAGGTGAATCCAACAAAGCATGTTGTAAAGAAGACCCCAGACTCAGTTCCGAAGACTGGTGTCTCAAAGACTTTTTATTAAAGAGGTTGAAGTGCGTCCTTTCAATTTTAGCCAGAAGCGGGTGCATCTCCTCGGAAGGAGAGAAATGCACCTGGTAAAAGAAGCCAGAGCAAGTTTTATAGTTAGTAACCACCTAACTTCTCTCTTCTGGATCAGGATTGGTCCTAATCCTTCTGGGTTACAATCTTCCTTATATGCCCCACCCCTAACATATATTATGTGCCTAGAATTGGGTTGTCACTCCCCCCTTGGACTGAGAAGTTAGCCTGTCTGTGCTGATTTCTTATCGACTTATGTGGAAACTTAACTCTTTCATTCTTCACAAGTACGACTTCCAATCAAGCTACCAGACTCAGCAAAAACAATCATTAAAAACATGGAAAAGAGATAAGCAAGGACACTACTTCCTAATAAAAGGATTTACAGATAACCAACCAACATCAATAGTAAAATGCTAGGCTCCAAATGTCTTAACATTTCCATTTATAAAGAAAACAATAATTGAAGTATAAGAAGAGCAGTACCAGAAAAGTGACAATGCTTTAATATTCCTATCAATTCTGGATAAGTCTTACATAAAGATAAGAAAAACAAAGTAGACCTGAGCGGGATGCCAGAAAGACTAAAGCAAAAAGTCTTATGGAGTCTTCTGAATGGGAACTGCTCAAGAATATACATATTTCCCAACACCATATGGAACTTCTACAAATACGTTTTTGGAGTAGACAATAGAGGAATGTTGCCCTTGCTTATACATTTTTGTAATGGGGTTTTCTTTTCTTTCTCAATTTGATATAGGTGGTAGAAGTATATAGAATTTTTTCCTGATAAAAAATTGTTTTTCTTTTCTCCTCTTAGGCAATTGGGGTTAAGGGACTTGCCCAGGGTCACAGAGCTAATAAGTGTCAAGTGTTTGATCTGAGGTCAGATTTGAACTCCAGTCCTCCTGACTTCAGGGCAGGTGCTCTATGCACTGTGCAACCTAGCTGCCCCTGAAAAATATTTTTTAAAAATAAAAATAAACACTCAGGTAATTTCACAACTGTGGCTATGAGAATTCTTGACCCAAGATATACATTTTTAAAATAGATAATTCTAATTACATACAATTTAAATGTCTTAACGAAAGAAAGACGAAATGAGAAGACAAAATGTAGCATGCCGAATATATCAAATATTGCCTAATAAATTACTCCAAAAAGAAACTTATATCCATGATAGGGAGAGAATTGACATCCATGTATACCAAGGAACCGGTGCCAAGAGATGAGCGCCGAAAGGACAGGAAGTTTTCCAAAGTCCTGACAACCATAAATGACGCATGAAGACATGCTCCAAAGCACTGATAAAAAAAGACAGTCATGACAATGCTTTTACCATTTCTTGTCATGCCTCCAAAACTAGTGAAGATGACACACAGGAAATCATTTGTTTGATTTTTTTTAAACTTTGAAATTCACAAACACAAAATAAAATGAATATTTTTATACGCCATAAAATAGAAAAAGAGGATTATACGTGAAATAACTGTGCATAGCTTGACTTTCTTTTTGAGTAATAACGAATTCAAAATAATACTTTGTAAGCTTTCTCCTTCCTTCTGTTCTACTGCATGTATCATTTCAAGACATCAATTTCCTTATTACTTTGGGGTGGGGAGGATCAGGGCCAGGACAATCCTATTGCTAGCACCCGTCCCACCGCTATCCTGTCATACCCAACACTGAAAAAAAAATCAACCAACAGAATATTTGTAATGTTTCATTACATAATCAAGGAACACAAATTGCTGGCTCTGTCCAGTTCTCAAAATGTGCTTTTTATTTTACAACTTGTATCCCTCGCTCCTTGGCAACAGTCAGGTTGCACAGATCTTGATAAGTCTCTGATACACTGGTTAATCATTACAATAAGAAGAAGCGGGACATGTTGCTAAGTCCTTGGCTTCACAATGTTGTTGTTATTATCGATTACTCCCTATAGTCTGCATTAGTCCATAAATTGCCTGGGTTTTATGTTATGGTATTGTTCTATAACATTAACATTCCCAAACTTTGTTCGGTTTTTGCCCTACTTATTATACGACGTCACATTTTTCTTTCTAGGTCTTCATAATGCCAAAATGAGCTGGTGTCAACATTTTTGTACGCTTGGGTTCATTTCCTATCTTGAAAGATACATGCCCTCTAGTGGTATCACTGGGTCAAAGATTTGGTGATCTGGGGGGAACTTCACAGCTTCAACAGGAAACTGATGTGTGGGTTTTCCCATAATCCTTCCTACACTTCTATTTTTTTTTTCCGTTTCATTCTTTTCACTTGTGTGGGGGAGAAGTGGGAACTGACAGTTGATTTAATTTGTGTTTAATTATTGATTGGGATGATTTTTACTTAGGCTTTTTAAAAAAAGTTACATTTATTTTCTCCTCGATTGATCTCCCCTCTGTGACAGGAAAAGGAAAAATAGAAAACTCTTGTAAGAAGTACACACTTAAGGAAAACAATTCCCTGCAGTATTTGTGATGCTCGTTTCTTGACCACCTTTACCAATCTGAAAATCTGTCTAATTATTAGTGATTTGGATTAATGATTATAGATGTTGACAACCAGTATCAGAGGTTTGGTCTAAAGAAACAAACAGAATCAATTTTGCCATTTAACAAAGGTTTATTCAAAGAACAAACAGAATGGCATCAAACTTAATGAAAGATTTGATCAAAAGAACAAACAGAATCAGGTGATACATGTGCTGTAAGTGCTTATTTATTTTCTTTAAGCCAGAGAATCATACCTGCATGGGAGGTCAGATTAATTCTGATCTCAAGGAAAAGTTAGCTAAAGGAGACTTTTATTCCCTTAGAGCAATCCCTTTCCCTTCCTGACTCAGGATGGCCGTGCCATCCAAAATTACAGTCTCCACATGTTTAACCATAATATGAGAAAGGAATTTCCTGTTAAGATAGATTTGTGAAATAATAACAAAGGTACCAAAGTGTCTACTGAAATTCTAATTCCAGGATGTCTGTCTTTCTTCTATTATAAATGTAACAGTGCTCATAGACAACAAGAAAGAGGGAAACCATTGCTCAAGACAGTAGGTAAAAAGAGGGAGCCATAAACAAGGAGATAAGGGAAACGTCCAGTGGGACTGAGCAGAAGAATGTTCCAAGTCAGCAAAATCCCTCAGGAAAGTTTGGGTCCACACAGAGAGCAAAGCAAAGCATGTCTGTTATGTCAGAGCATGCAAAATATGATGGTAGGTTAAGTTCAGAATGGGCTAAAAATGTCTTTCTCCTGATTGGTCAATCCAGATTTTAGGCCTTTCTCAGGTAAGGGGGGGCTCGAGCTGGTTTGGAAAGGGGGACAAACTGGTTTGCAATGCAGAGTTTTTTCTTATAATAATTGATAATTGGCATTCCTTCCTTTGAAAATTGGCTATTCGCAATTTTGGACCGTATCTATTGCAGTCATTCTTTATGTGCTTGTACAGAACAAGTATGTGTTCTTTATAGAAGGTGGACATGAAGCCCTTATGTAGGAAACCTGCTGCAAATGTGTTTCCCAGTTAATTGCTTCCCTTTAAATTTTAGATGCATTGTGGGTTTTTATGGGATGGAAACTGGCCATTTAAGCTTTTGTGATAATTTCTAACGCTTGTGTTGAGATGAGTTCTTCCACTATACATAAATAGATTTTCCTCCTGATTCCTCTGATTCCTTTGTGGTGACCTTTTCTAAGTCATGTATTCATGAGGAGTTCATCTTGGTCTACAGTGGGATCCATTTCTATTTTCTGTCAGACCACTTTGCACTGTTTCCATCATTTTGTAGTGCATAGTAAATACTAGCGGTGTAATGGAGGTCTTTGGATGAATTGAACACAAGGTCACTCTACTCATCTTCTTTTATATATTACATACCTGATGTCTTCAGTTTCTCAAGATCTTTATTTCTAAGGAGTCTATGATAATTGCAGATTTGGTCTTGTTAGGCCCCCTTCCTGGAATATAGGAAGAAGCTGTGGGAAAGAGACATATGAATGTACTTTTGATGGGAAGATCTACTTAGAGTTGGAAAGGGCCATCAAAGCCACTGAATCCAACCTCCTCATTTATTCATCTCTAGATGAATAATAAAGTGAGGCATGGACAGGTTGTTCCTTGCCCAGACTTACTCTAAACCTGGGGCTCTATTCATTAGAAGTAATGGCTTAAGCTACTCTATTCTGAATATCAAAGTGAATTTTAAAAAATGTGACTAAACTGTACATATGTTTTAGTCAATGGATTTTACTATGAGTTCAACAATCCAAGGAATGATAACAAAAAAATTAGCCAGTATTTCTGCAGTGATTTAATGTTTGCAAAGCATTTCACAAATATTGTCCAATTTAATCCTCACCTCAAGCCTGAGAGATGGATACCCTTATTATCCCCATTATACAGATGGCAAAACTCAGGCAGGATTAGGTTCCATGACTTGCAGAGGGAAATAAAAGTATTAAGTGCAAGAGACTGAATTGGAATTCAGGGCTTTTGATTCCAAGCACAACACTTCATCGACTGTGCCACAAAGCTGCTTAAAAAATCATCAAAGAAAATAATGTCGGGGTAGCTGGGTTGTGCAATGGATAGAGCACTGGCCCTGGAGTCAGGAGGACCTGAGTTCAAATCCAGCCTCAGACACATAATACTCACTAGCTGTGTGACCTTGGGCAAGTCACTTAACCCCAATTGCCTCACCAAAACAAACAAAAAACGAAGAAATTAATGTCCAACAGTAACTGAAACATTGATACAAGGAATTTTTGTCTCTGAAAGCAACAGGAAACAAAGTAAGCATGATTTCTCCAAAGTACAGTTTAGTATGACCTCTTTGGAAAGCCTTTCTCAAATCTATTGCCTTTATCAACCTTCATTCCAATAAGAATAAGGTTGTCTACTGATCACCCTCCTCCAGAGAAAAGCAATCTCCCTCTAAGAACATGTGTAAGGCTTCTCTCCACAATGAAGCCTCTGACAGAAAGTAAGAGATGATCTCTAGCTGAAAGCCTTCCCACACTGAGTGCACAGGGACCTGCTCCTCAGGATGGTTTCTCCAATACTGAAGAAGCTCTGATCTCCGTGTGAATGCCTTTCCTCATTCATGAGGATCATCAGATATATGTCTAATATGAATTCTGTTTGTTTGTTTGTTTTTTAGTGAGGCAATCGGGGTCAAGTGACTTGCCCAAGGTCACCCAGCTAGTACACGTCAAGTGTTTGGTCTGAGGCTGGATTTGAACTCAGGTCCTCCTGACTTCAGGGCCAGTGCTCTATCCACTGCGCCACCTAGCTGCCCCTCTGACATGAATTCTGAAATGGGAAATAAGAGATGATTGTTTCCTGAAGGCATCACCACCTAGAATATATTCATAAAGTTTCTGTTAAATTTCATAAACCCTTTCTGTTACATATGCAAAGAGTGGTAACTAAAACCTCTGCCACATTCATCACATTCATGAGGTTTGCCTTCAGTGTGGATTCTCTGATGTTTAGCAAAATCTGAGCTCAGTGTGAAATCATTCCACATTGATTACATTAATAAAATTTCTCTTCAGTGTGGATGTTTTGATGTCTAACAATAATGCAGCTCTGTCTGAAAGCCTTTTCATATTGATTACATCCATAAGCCTTCACTCCATTGTGGATTTTCTGATGTGCAGCAAGATTAGAACTCTGTGGGAAAGTCTTTCCACATTGCTTACATCCATAAGGCTTCTCTCCAGTGTGGATTCTCTTATGTGTAGCAAGACTGGAGCTGTATCTGAAAGTCTTTCCACATTGATTACATTTAAAAGGCTTCTCTCCAGTGTGGATTCTCTGATGCTTGCTGAGATAGGTGCTAAGTGTGAAAACCTTTCCACATTGATTACATTCATAAGGCTTCTCTCCACTGTGAATTTTCAGATGGGTAGCAATACTGCCTAAATTTGAAAGCCTTTCCACACTGATTACATACATAAGGCTTCTCTCCAGTGTGGATTTTCTGATGTGCAGCAAGAGTGGACCTCCTTCTGAAAGCCTTTCCACACTGATTACATACATAAGACTTCCCTCCAGTGTGGGCACTCTGATGTGTAGCAAGACCAGACCTCTGGGTGAAAGTCTTTCCACATTGATTACATCTATAATACTTCTCTCCAGTGTGGATACTCTGATGTGTAGCAGGAGTGGACCTCTGTGTGAAAGCCTTTCCACATTGATTACATCTATAAGACTTCTCTCCAGTATGGATACTCTCATGTGTAACAAGACTGGACTTTCTTGTAAAAGCCTTTCCACACTGATTACATTCATAAGGTTTCTCTCCAGTGTGAATTCTCTGATGGTCTAAGAAGCTTGATCTGGAGCAGAAGGCCTTCCCACACTGATTACATTTATAAGGTTTCTCTCCAGTGTGGATTCTCTGATGTGCAGCAAGACTGGATCTGTGCCTGAAAGCTTTTCCACATTGATTACATTCAAAAGGTTTCTCTCCATTGTGGAATCTCTGATAGCCAATAAGGAGTGATGTGTAGGAGAAAGTCTTCCCACATAAATAACATTTATAAAACTTCTCCCCAGTATGAATCTTCTGAGATCTATCAACATCTGAGTTCCAACCAAAGTTCTTCTGAACCTGAGAACATGCAAATCTTTTCATTCCAAGGTGAAATACAGGTTGGTAAAGAAAGGATGAATGATGGCATGAGGTTCTTTCACCTTCATTATATTCCCCAGGCTCCTTTTGAATGGGAATTTGCTCATGAGTAATGAGCTTAGAGTTCTGACTCAAGGCCTTCCCACCTTTATTACTCATAGAAAGCATTTCTCCAGTATCACTTTTCTGATGTGAGATCTGAATGAGATCTGAAATCCAGCTCAAGGCCATTTCCCCTTCATTATCTGGAGACATTGGCATTTCGTGAGGCTTCCCCTGGGATTGAAAAAGCTCTGTCTCATCAGTAAAGCACTTGCTATATGCTCCATCCTGAACACACTCATTCCCTGAGGTCATTTTGTTACAGTGATTTAGGATTGAAGACTGTCTGAATCTCTTTCCAATTTCATTAAATTCATAGTCACTCTTTGGATTTTTATCTACCTTTTTATTAGAGTCATGGATTTCTCTCAGCTTAAAGTCCCAGGGATGATCACTCATGAATCTTTGCAGCTCACGTTCTTCCACAAAAATTCCCAGCTTTCTAGGCATCTCATTTACTTTGAACCTGGTCTCTACAACTGAAGAAAACAGAGAATCAAACATATATAGACATGTAAACATATACAGTAGCAATAGTTGCTGAAGATGTCTGCAGTTCCTGACCTCCTCATCACCAACATAAATGCAATAAAACTTCATGGATGTACCCCTTTTTTATCTTTTTACTTAATATTTTTTCCCAATTACATGTAAAGATAGTTTTCAACATTCATTTTGGTAATATTTTGAGTTCCAAATTTTTCTCCTTCCTTCCCCCTTCCCCAACATAGTATGCAATCAGATATAGGTGATACACATACAATCATGTTAAACATAATTCCACATTAGTCGTGTGGTGAAAGAAGAATCAGAAAATACAAAAAACAAAAAAGGGAAAACAGTATACTTCAATTTACATTGAGACTCCATAGCTCTTTCTCTCTATGTGGTTAGCATTGTACATCACGAGTCTTCATACTTACTCCATGTTTCTCCTGATCTTCTATGTCCAATTTCCATTGAGTTCTGGTCTTTTATCTTTTTTTCTGGTCTTTTGTCAGGATTACATTCAGACTTGCTGAGCAAGTTATTTTTGGGCACAACTCAGCTCCCTTGCTCTCTAAAATACAATGTCCTACACCCTGTGGTCTTTAAATGTAGATGCTGCTTTGTCTTGTTATCATGATTGTAGCTCTACAGTGTTTAAATTGTTTTTTTTTCTTATTGGTTCTAATATTTTCTCCTGAATGTAGGAGGTTTGAAACTTGGCTATGACAATCCTGTAAGTTTGTATCTAGGGATCTCTTTTAGCGGGTACATGGTAGATTTTTTCCTATTTCTATTTTTAGAACTTTAGGGCAACTTCCCCTAATAATTTCTTGAAATATGGTATCTAGATTCTTTTAATGATCATAGTTTTCAGGTAGTCCTACAATTCTCATATAATTATATTGTACAACTCTTACAGCATTTGTTCTTCTAATGAGATGTTTCACATTCTCTTCTATTTTTTCATTCTGTTGGTTTTGTTTTAGTATATCTTGGTATCTTTTAACTGCATGAACTTCTTCTTGCCCAATTATTTTCTTCTCCATAGACCTGATAGGTAAACTATTCCTTACTCTCCTACTTTACTTACAGTATCAGTCTTTATATCTAAATCATGTACCCATTTTGACTTTATCTTGGTATATGGTGTAAGATGCCATACTCTTTTCCATTCTTCCCAGCAGTTTTTGTTAACAGTGAGGTCTTATCTCAGAAGTTGCAGTCTTCAGATTTATCAAATAGTCAATTACTATAGCCATTGACTATTGTGTCTGGCATACCTAACCTATTCCACTGATGCATCATTATATTTCTAAGCCAGTACACCAAGTAGTTTTGATGATTGCTGCTTTATAATATAATTAAAATCTGGTACAGCTAGTCCACCTTCCCTTGCATTTCTTTTCATTATTTCCTTTGACATTCTGTAAATTTTGTTCCTCCAGATGAATTGTGTTAGTTTTTTCTAGCTCTATAAAGTAATTTTTTTGGTAGCTTGATTGGTATGGCACTGAATAAGTAAAGTAATTTAGGTAGAATTGTCATTTTTATTATGAGCTCAGCCTACCCATAAGCAACTGGCATTTTTCCAATTATTTAGATCTGACTATTTGTGTGAAAAGTGTTTTGTAATTCTGTTTATATAGTTCCCAAGTGTGTTTTGGCAGGTAGGCTATGAAATTTTATAATGTTTACAGTCATTTTAAATAAAATTTCCTATCTCTTGCTGTAGGACTTTATTAGTCATATATAGAAATGCTCATGATTTACGTGGTTTATTTTATATCAGGCAACTTTGTTAAATTTATTCATTATTTCAAGTGAAGTTTTTCTCTAGGATTCTCTAAGTATACCATAATATCATCTGCAAAGAGTGATAGCTTTGTTTCTTCTTTGCCTATTCTAATTCCTTCCATTTCCTTTTCATCTCTTATTGCTGTAGCTAACATTTCTAGTACAATAATGAATAACAGTGGTGATAATGAACACCCTTGTTTTACCCCTGATTTTATTGGAAATGCTTCTAACTTAATCCCACTACATACAATGCTTGCTGATGGTTTTAGATAAATGCTACCCATCATTTTAAGGAAGACTTCATTTATTCTTCCGCTCTCTAGTGTTTTTAATAGGAATGGGTGTTATAGTTTGTCAAATGCTTTTACTTCATCTACTGAGTTGAAGATTAACTCTACCTGGTCATAATGTATTATCCTTGAGATTAGTTGCTGTAATCTGCCCTCCTCTATACCTCTGACTCAAGGACAGGGCTCCCAGCCATATTGTTAAACTGAATGCTCCCACTCCCTGGGGTCTGCAGCCATAAACCTCAGCTGACTCCTCTGCCCAGAAAGTGAAATCAGGGACTCTGCTCTCCTTCAAGTACCCACAGTGATCAGGGTCCTCACCCCTGTAGTACAGCACTCACCAGGTGTGGCCTCCCACCTTCTTGGCCATATCCACAGCCTGGGACCACGTCTGGTCAGCACAACTGGGCCTGGTGTGCAGACACAGCAAAGGCTCCTTCAAGCTTCTCCTTCAGCTATCTGAACCCCACAAACTGTCACTGTCCCTGTGGTAAAAGCTCCTGAAGCAGAGGCCACAAGCCAACCCAGGTGCCCTCGGACTTGCTGTTTGTTGACCCAGCAGAATATGCCTGGAGACCTCTACACTTCAAATGGGCCAAACCTCCACCCAGGGAGGTCAGGTCCTTCCCAAGGTCCTGTCAAGTTGTCTTAGGAGAACAATTTCTGGACTTTTAACCACTCCTACTGCTCGAAATTCATTTTGAGGTGTCTTTGTTTTGGGGAGATTCTTGGAGAGCCAAGTATTTCCTGTCCCATTTTGCCATTTTTCCAGAATACTCTTCCATTCCTTATAGAATGATGTTTTCAGTGACTTTGTGAGACACCTAGACCAAGGAAGAACGTGGTACCAAGGTCAGCTATGTGAGTGATGGTAAATTATTTAACTTCAGAAGGCTACGAGCCAAGGCCAAAGGGGATGGAGAGTTGGTGCATGCAGATGACTATGCACTCAATGAAGCTTCTGAGTCTGAGATGCAGCAGAGTATAAATCACTTCTCTACTGCTTGTACTAATTTTGGCTTAATAATTACCACCAAGAAAAGGAAGGAAATGGTCCTTACCCAGGAACAGCAGGTTCTGGACATTCTCCAGCATGACCTCCTTGTACAGCTCTTTCTGAGAATGGTCCAGGAGGCCCCACTCCTCCTGGGTGAAGTTCACAGCCACGTCCTTGAATGTCACCAACTCCTAAACCATCAAAAGTCACGTCATTTACAGCTGAGACTCTAGAATTCTAGTCCAACCATCATTACCTAAGAGGAGGAAACTGACACAGGGAGAAGTATTTCCCTAAATAAACCTTTATGAGTGTCAGAGCCAACACTTGAAAGAAGTCCTTAAGAGCCCTATGGAACATTGAGGAAAACACTTTACATTTGAAATGAGAATCACGTTGGAATAATAAAAGCTGGAAAAATGTCTTACTATACAATGCTTCTCCCAATGGAATTATGGAGAAGGTATGTGCTCTATCACTGAGGTATAATAATCTGTAGAGAGGGCAGCTAGGTGGCACAGTGGATAGAGCTCTGACCCTGGAGTCAGGAGGACCCAAGTTCAAATCCGCCCTCACACACATGATACTCACTAGCTGTGTGACTCTAGGCAAGTCACTTAACCCCAATTGCTTCCCCCCCAAAAAAATGGGAAAAAAAAAGAATCTGCAGAGAAAGTGTTGTGAAATTCCTTCCCACCAGAAGTGTCCTAAATAACACAATAAGAAAATTCTATGAAGAGTTTGTGAGAAGCTGTGTAGAGTTTATTTGCACATAATTGTGCATTTCTTGTCTCTGCCATTAGACTGTGTGCTTCCTGAGGACAGACACTGCTATTTGCCTCTTTTTGCACGAGAAAGCTGGTAAGTACCCTGTATTCTTGAAGGGGGAAATTGAGCAGTGATCACTGAGGAAAGAAGAAAAAGGGAATGATCTACTAAATTTCCTAAGATTTGGAAATGAATTCCTAACTCGATGAAAGTATGGAAAGAATTCGAAAGAGAGACTGCTCGCACGCTGGCCTCAACTGAGTGGAATGAGCCCGTTTCCAGTGAAGTGAAGATTTCTCTATTCTTATACTGAGTGTTTGAGGTGACACTGAGTAGGTGTGTCAGTCCAAACATCTTCTGTCTTTGCTTTCTGATTGCTTTCACTTGTTAATGAATTATGTTCTGTGATAAAGCTTAGTTGGAGCCCTACTTTCCTGGCCTCTTCCTTTATTCCAATCACTATTAATCTGTGTGCTATTATTCCATAGGAGTGCTGATAACAAGCTCTGTCTATTAGGCCCCAGAATTGGGAACTGCAGATTGTAAGTACACTTGCTTAGTCAGAGGAAGCTAACTAGGGGACCTCCACCCCTGTTTTTACTTGTTGTGGTGACCAAGGCCAGCATAGCAGAGGTGACTCAATTACATGGAAAGTACTTCAGCTATTTTTCTTGTTCCTCCGTCACTGGTCATCACTCTATTGACCAACATGGGAAGATGACCATGAGCACTTGGCCAGTGAGTGACCTTGATTGCTGGCTTGTGGCCTGCCTTCCCACCAGTCTATGGGTGTGCTGATCAGGACCTCTCGAGAGGTCAAGAGAGGTCTGGCAAGGTCTGCTCATCACTTCATTGGTCAACCAATGGGATTCTGCATTCTGTGCACATCCTCTCGGAGGGTCAAGGGCAAGGTCTATCCACCCATAAGACTCTGTATTTGGGGTCTGCTCTGCCTGTATTGTCTGGGTATCAAGCATTATAAAACTAAGGCCCTGGAGAAAGGGGGCATCTCATGTGGTGAGGAAGATCTAAAGTCCACTTCATTAGAGAAGGCCATGGAGCCTTTAATAAAGTGCCATTGACTCAGATATCTCTCTCAGTTTCTTTTATTGTAGGGTGGGTAATTTTTAACCCTTACATAGCATTCATTTTAATATTTAATTATAGAGGATCAAGAGGGTTTCTTCATTCATTAAAAATGAATTTTTTTTTTACCAAGTAGGGTCAGAGATTTAGAGATCAATGTTTAACAAAGATACCGACATGTTGTTTATGAAAAATAATGATTTAAATATGCTGCTGGAATTCTAGAAGATTGGGAGCAGGAGTCAAGAGAATGAATCAGGAGGCAGACTGATGGATAACATCCAAGTGAGTGGCCATGTCTGGAAATGCTTTGAGCCTTGGGAGGGCTCATCTGTTTTTATAGCTGATACAAGGATTTGGCCAAAGTACTTGGCATTTGATACTTTTCCATTTCTAGCAGAATGATTAAGATCGACTTTTCACTTTTTCAGAAGTTCTATTATTTTGGAGCAAACTCCTTTCTTGAAGAGAAAAATCTCTTTTCACTTCCTTGTCTTTCTGATTTCTTATTAATCTATATTTCACTTTTAGCTTCCTTAATTTCTCTCACTGGGACCACATCTGGAGTTTTCTTGGCAAAGTTTGGAGTGGTTTTTCATTTCCTTGTCCAGCTCATTTTACTAGTCCTTAAAAAATACAATTAGCCAAATGGGGAAGGAGGTGCAAAATCTAATAGAAGAAAACAATTTGTTAAAAATTAGAATTGAGCAAATGGAAACTAATGACTTTATGAGAGAGCAAGAATCAGTCAAACAGAAACAAAAGAACGAAAAAATAGATGAAAATGTAGAATACCTCATTGGTAAAACAACTGACCTGGAAAATCAATCCAGGAGAGACAATTTGAAAATTATTGGTCTACCTGAAAATTATGATGAAAAAAAAACAGCCTGGACAGTATCTTTCAGGAAATCATAAAGGAAAAGTGCCCTGAGGTCCCAGAACCAGAGGGTAAAATAGCCATAGAAAGAATCCGCCAATCACCTCCTGAAAGAGATTCCAAACTGAAAAAGCCAAGGAATATAGTAGCCAAATTCCAAAATTACCAGGTCAAAGAGAAAATACTGCAAGCAGTCAGAAGGAAACGATATAAATATCATGGAACCACAGTCAGGATTATGCAGAACCGTGCAGCTTCTGCATTAAAAGACCATGGGGTGAACTTGATATTCCATAAGGCAAGGATCTAAGACATCTCCAAAGGCCTCGTGATGGAAAATGCTATCCACATCCAAAGAAAGAACCATGGAGTTTGAATGCAGATGGAAGCATACTATTCGCTATTTTTTTTCTTCTGTTTTCTTTTGTTTCTTCTTTCTGGTAGTTCCTCCCATTGGTTCTAATTCTTCGTTACAAAATCACTAATGTGAAAATGTGTTTAATAGGAATGTATATGTAGAGCCTATATCAGATTGTGAGCCATCTTGGGAAGGAAGGTGGGGAGGGAGGGGGAGAAAAATTTAAAACTCTAAAGCTTATGGAAGTGATTGTTAATAAATCACAACAAATTAATTTAAAAAACAGGAAGTTAAAAAAAACCTCACAGACTCACTTACTCCCTGTTATTCTAAGAAGGGACAAAGGGCTTGGCCAATGTTGATTAATTCCCTGCCTCAGGCAGCTAACGTTTTCTTTGGACTAGTGTAAGTGGATATGCTGAAAACCTCTGTAGCAGACTTTTCTAACTCTAAATTCATATTTTTTTCTGTTTTGCCAAAAAACACTTTTCCCTCTCTTTCTCCTCTAACCTAATCTCACCTAAAACTTCCTTGTAAGCCTGCCTACAAGACCTCAGGTGTGGTAACCAAAGGAGGGGTCATGTAGCTCAGGAGGAGAGCCCTTCTACGTCCTCTATGGAACTCTGAGACACCCGTGTCCATCAGGCACGCCTGGAATGTGCCACACTCTTCAGTGGATGAATGAACCACAGTCTACTGTCTGTCTGCATCCTGTGCTCACTTAGTCTGGTTGTCCCTCGCAAGCACCCTGACAATTCTCACAACAGGATAAAAGGAGATCATACTGATATGGCTCTTGACACATCGCACATGCCACATAACCAGCCCCTCAACCCTTTCCAGTCTTCTTTCACCTTGGTTCTCTTCTCCCTCTGACCCAGGGACACTGGCCTCCTGGCTGATCCTGGACCACACCCTCCATCCCTGACCCTGTGCCTTCCTAATGGCTGTCTCTCATGCTTGGAATGCCCTCCCACCTCACCTGGGCCTCCTGGCTTCCTTCTCTTCTCAGCTAAAATCTCACCTGCTGAAAACAAGCTTTTCCTGGTCCCTGAAGCTGCCAGATGTGAGGGACTGTCTGATGTTGGCAACTACCAGGTGGGCGCTGTGGCAAGATTAGGGTAAGATCTGGGTATTTTGGAAGTCGAGGCAGGGGCTGTGGTAGGCAGAGTCCTGGTGAACTGGGATGGGCTGGATACGGAGAAACCCTGAGGCAATGGGCAGTGCTATGTGAGATAAGCTGGATGCAAGGAAGTAGCCGGAGCTTGTGCTCCTGAGGCAAGGGGCAGTGCCACGTGGGAGTGGGACAGCAGAGGACTGAGTTCCCTTTGCTTAGTCCTCTCCCTATATGCAACGTCAACCCCAGACGCCTCCATCTTGTGACCTTCCTGACTTCCTGGGTCCCTTTGTGTAGCACTGACCCCAGACCCCTCCTCCCAGTATCTGAGTCTGACTTCCTAGGTCACGTACTCTGTCTATTCACTAATCCCAGACGCCTCCTTCCTGTATCCGGTCCTAGCCTCCTACGTCACTCCCTCTTCCTTGGTGTGCTAAACTCAGACAGCCCCTTCTGGTATCTGACCCTACAATCATTGGCTAGTAAGCGGGCTGGGGAGGAGGGGCTAGGTAGGTACTTAGGAACGAGCGTGGTCAGGTCACGCTCTCTCTTGGCTCCTGCTCTGTTGCTCTGGCCTTGCTGCTTGGGCTTGCTGTGATGGCTTGCTGTGATGGCCTCTGAATAAAGCTCTGGTGTTGGCGCCTCCCGATGGCTCGTCTCTGTGTGTTTATCTGGCTGAGTACTGAAGACTCGAGAGTGAGTATGACTCTGGCAGCCTGCTCCTTATAGGAGGAGAGGGTCGGCGTGGCCGACACAAGGTCGACGCGGCCGGTACAGCCAGAGCCTTCCCTCTCAGGGGTCCACACTGTACAGAGCTTGTGTGGACACAGCTGATGAGATGTTCTCTCCTAATTAGACTGTGAGCTCATGGAGGGCAGGGACAGTTATTCTTCAAACTTTCCTTTGCATCTCCAGTAGGTAAGCATCGGGCTTGGCACAGAGCAGCCACTTCCTAAGTGGTTATGGACGAGACCCAAGAAATGGCCAATGAGAGAGATTCAGAGAGACCAGGGAAGGCTGGTGTGGCCTGAGGCAGGAGGACATGAGCAGAAACAGGAGGACAATTTCTGCTCTGCCCAGAGCACCGCAAAGGCCAACCTACGTCTAACAGGATAAAGCTTCCTTGGCTCTCTTGGCTTCCAGGTTTGCTGAGGCTGGTCAGGTCTGTGGATGGACTGCACTCACCTGGGATGAGGGGCTCTGGGGCCCAGGGGCCACGCTGTCTGGTTCTAGGTTCTCTCCTAGGAACAGGCTTTGGTCTTCTGCAAGCAGATCTGGGGAGGGAGAAGGATCTCAGTGTGGAGGAGATGCTGGCCTGGCTGGAAATACAGATCTTAACATCTCAGAGCAGTCACATGCACCAGGACCTGCCCTCCTGGGAGAGACAACTAGGTAGGAGGAAGAGGGCAGGAAGGTGCAGGCTGGGAAGTGAGCTAGGTCTGAACAGAAGGGGACTTGCCCCCTCTCCAGTTCCTTCTCTTTGGTCTCATGCCCCTCCCCCCAGGAGGCAGAAGGACCTTGAGATCCCAGATAGGAGGGGGCAGCTAGGTGGCCCAGTGGATAGAGCACAGGCCCTGAAGTCAGGAGGACCTGAGTTCAAATCAGGCCTCAGACCAAACACTGGACACTTACTAGCTGTTATGACTCTGGGTCACTTAACCCCAACTGCCCCCCCCCCCAAAAAAAAGATACCAGCTGGGATGAGACCAGTCAGGGCCTCAGTGGCGCCAGACCCAGAGCTCTGCCTCTACCTGATACTATGTCATGTGATCTACATATGTGACCCATTGGGAAAACTGGGCGTGGCACCCGAAGACCTTTGGGATGGGACAGGGAGCCTGGACAAGTAGCTGGTGCAACCCCCCCGCCAGGCCTTGGAGGGAGGCCCGCTCCTGGCAAAGCTGGAGGACAGTCACCAAGAGGTAAGAGGGGGCAGATGAGGCCCAATGGAAAGGGCAGCCAGCAGAAGTGGGGCCTGGGGAGGGGCGTCCTTCAGACCTACCTGGCACCTGCAGGGTGGCTCCCACAAGGCAGAGAGATCTCAGCTCCAGGGAACATGGAGAGATCTCTGTTGTGGGGGAAGAATGCAGAGAGATCTCAGCTCCTAGTGCTTCTATTCCCAGCCAACCTGCTCTGGGTGGGTCTTCCTAACCCCAAGAGTCCTGCCCTGCCCTGCTGTCCATCTTCTAGAGTGACCCCTCTTCTCCCCTATCCTCCTCCCAGGTGTCCAAACTTCACCCCAGTCAGAGAAGTCCACCAGGGCCACCACCCACCAGGCTGGTCATCTCTGGGCTCCCCTCCCCCACTGCTCTACCACCTCTCTCCCTCCCTCCCTTACCCTCCTCTGAGGCTCCAACGCTTCTCAGCAGAGTCTCCTGGTCTCCCCCTGCTACATTCATCTTCGTCCTCACAAGGATATGCCCAGCCTACATTCTCCTCCCCTGATTCCCTCCCCCTAGGTCCCCCTTTCTCTCTGCAGTCTGGGCCCAGACTTACCCACCCTTACTTAACTCTCCAAACTGGAAACATTTCCTGCCTTGGCCCATCTCCATTCCTGACCTTCCATACCCCAATCCTAACACTGAGGGGGCATTTCCCTCTGTCTTGTTTCTATTTCCCAAGAGATGTTCTGTGTCTGGAAGACAGCTGGGTCCTAATGAGGAGCTGAGGCCAGGACATCAGGACACCTGGTCCCAGGGCATGTTACAGCTCATGGTATAAACTTTATCTACTTATATAAACCTTCACATCTGCCTCCAAAGTGTAGAGGTTTATTTTTATTTATTTGTTTGACAAGGTAAAGAGGCCATTCTCTGCCTCATTTCTTATTAATCACTGAATGGGCATTCCTCAGTCAAACTTGGAAAGGCCAAGGTCTCCCACAGCATTCTCGAGCATCTCCAATCCTCCTGATCTGGCCATTGGACCCAGATGGTTCCACCCAGAGGAGAAAGTGAGGCTGCTGACTTCGCACAGCGTCCCTCACTTAAATCCGATTCTCTTGAGGTCTTGGCCTCACCTCCCTGCTATCCTGGCCTTCTCGAGAATGAAAGACAAACAACAGAAGTTTGGCTGTTACCTGATTAAGCAACTGAAATCCATCCACTGGGCAGCCCCACCATTTCCCTCCTCACCCCTCAGAACTTCTGTTTGTGTGGGAAGGGGAGAGGTGCAGAAAGCAGGACATGTTGGTCCTGGGGCACAGGGATGGCAGGAAATGAGGAAGGAGGCCAGAGAAGGGATGGAGTATGGCATTGCTGGTGGGGGTGCACAGAATTCTTACTGATCCTTCTGCTATTTTTTTATTTTACAAAAGACAGTCTCCACCCTCTGGGACCTTATCTTGCAATGGGGATTGGAGGGCAGGGAGGGGATGTTTCTGGGCTGGGGAGTGAGGCTTTAGCGCACAGATCTACACTCTATAACCTGGGACTGGAGAAGAGTACAATGTCACCTTGGTTCTTATTACCTCAATTGGAGAGGACAGGGAAAGTCTGGGCATGAAGAAGGAAGGCAAAAGGAGTATACATGAGTGTGTGTGTGTGTGTGTGTGCGCGCGTGTGTGTCTACACGGCTATATTTGGTTGGCTTGGTGGTAAAGCTTAGGTGGTAATGTTGAGAATTATGAGCCTTTTTTTTTTTAGAGCTTTCCAAGGAAACTCAGGGATTCCAAGAGAGGGACGGCTTTCTAACCATGGGAAAGGCCAGCCTAGAGACAAAGCCTGGGATGGAGCACCACAAAGGAGGAGTAGCCCAAAGGCCAGGTTGGCTGCTTGGGCTGGGTGAGGAGTTGCTGTGTGTGTCCACCTTGGAGAGGCAGCTGGGGCCAGGTTCTGAGGAGCTTTGAAACAGCAAACAGAGGCATCTACAATTGCTTCTGGATATTATGGAAGGCACTGGAAGTGATACGGGGAGGCCTGTACTTTAGACTGGTCCATCACCATCAGCTTAGATTTTTTCCTAAGGCCTATTAAGTGGTTAAGTCAATCCAATGAAGTTCCTGGACAGGCCCTATGAGTGGAGGTAGCTTATAAGGGCGGTCTTGCTTACTTGGGCCCATAAGAGAAAATTCCTTCTGCAGCCAGTAGTGCAACGTGGTTCAGGAAAATAGTGCAGGGGAGGGGTACAGATAGTACTTGAAGGCAAAAACAGACAGTAAAACGGTAACACTTGAAGATAACAATACATCACTTTCAGACTTCCAATAACTGGGCAGGCGCTACCAAGATAGTAACTGGAGATCTACCCCCTCTGGCCCCACCAGATATTCTGCATAGGAGAAAACGTCCCCACTGGAAGAAACTTTGCAACGCCGGAGACCAAGGTTAACATTCTCCCCAAACCTAAATCACCCGACGTCCGGTCTCCATTACCCAACCACCCCAAGGAGGAAATGGCTGCCCAGCTTGAGCTGGGCTAAACCCTATTTATATCTCTATTTCCCCTTGCTCCCATGAGATGCTACCCACAGAGTAACTGATGTCAGGAAGCTGATGCAACTGGGAGAGATTCCAGGTAGGTAGAACAGGTGAGAGAGGCCTGGGGCTCGAGTCAGGAAGAACTGAGTCCACCTTTGACACCTCCTAGCTGTGTGACTCTAGGCAACTCACTTGACCTGTCTGTCTCACTTTCCTCAGTTATAAAGTGGGGAGAATAATGGCCCCTCCCCCCAAAGACTGCTCAGAGGATTCCATTGGTTGGCCGCTGGGCAGTGCACTTACTTCTCTCCAGGAGGTTCTGGGACCTCCCCGCTGAGGAATTCCCCAACACTAACCTCAACTTGCTTAAGGTGAGTCATTGTTTCTTCTTTGCACCCCAATGCACCCAATACAGTGTCTTGAACATACAGAAGAGGAAACTGAGGCAGAGAGCAAGTGACCTGACACAGCTGACAGGTATCCAAGGCAGGATTTGAATTCAGGTCTAGCTGACTAAGGTTCAGCACTGCCCACTGCACCACCCAGCTAGTTCCCTTCAGGGAGAGGCTGGAGAGTTAGCTGTGAGAAAGCAGGCCCAGGACTGAGGGTCAGTCAGCCCCATGGGGTAGGAGGTGAGCAAGCAGAAAAGGAGACCAGGCCACATCAGAGGAAGGACGTACTAAGGGCATGGATCCCTCGGTTATCAGCCCAACAGGCAGGAGGAGAACCAGGACAGGAGAGAATCTCCAAGCTAAACCTCAACACCTCTTTATCCAACAGGTAGCCATGGCTGACGATCACCATGGCTACAGGGGAGTCAGGAAAAGCCAACGAAGGGGCTACAGAGGGGCTGGGCGAGGCCCCAGCCGAGGGTCTTTGGAAATGAGGAGACCATTGCTTTTAGCTGCCTGGATGGTTTGAGGAGGTGGAGAAGGGAGCAGGGGGTGGGAAAAGGGGAGACAATGGAATGCTGGGAGTTGTTCTTTTACTTTTTTGGAGGCAAATAAGGGTTCAGTGACTGGCTCCTGGTCAAAAGTAGTGTCTGAGGTCATATTTGAACTCAGATCCTTCTGGCTCTAAGGCACTGCCATACTCACTGCACTACCTAGCTGTCTCTCAAAGACGTTGTTGCTTTTTGTTTAAGAATTTACCTGTGAAAAGAAGCAAAGAGGATAGCTTCCTGATGACAGGGTTAAGTGAAGTGCTTTTAAAGATGGGGGAGATGTGGGCATTTCATATTTTAACAGAGCAATTCAATGGACTGAGTGGTAAAAACCACCATTTTCGGATTTCTGGGTAAAGACACTGGAGGGGTTTGCCATTTTCTTCTCTGGCTCATTTTGCAGATGAGGAAACTGAGGTAAACAGGCAAGTAAGTGACTTGCCCAGGACAGCTAGTAAATGTCTGAGTCCAGATTTGAGCTCGGGGAACATGAGCCTTTCACGTCAGGGGCTGTAACTACTTTTCCATCAACTTGCCCAGCTGAAAAGAAAACCTAAGTTAAAACTCAACCAAGACATTGTTATGTTCATTCTGAGCAAGTTACTTGACTCTCCTGATAATAAGATGGCCTTTGTCACAGAAACCATATGCCCAGTACAAATGCGACATTGTGTCATCTAATCCAATCCCCCAATTCCAGTGATTGGAAAATGATGGCCAAGAGATCGAATACACGTGTGCTGCAGACCTCTACTCTTCTTAGATTATGCCTCCTTATATGCACAGGCTCCACTCACTGGCCTTTCCGCCCCTTCCCCACCCTCCTCCAAAAGAAAACAACCCCCCAGCTGTGCTCCAGCCTGGAAGGCTCTCCCCTCCTCCCCTAGGCCTTAGCTTCCTTCAAGATGGCGCTCAAGTCCTCCCTTCTGCGGGCCTGCCCTGGTTTTCTTCCTCCATCCCCAACTGCTAGTGCCTGCCTCTCACAGACTACCTTCCATCAGTCTCCTCTCTAGAAGCTTGATCTCAGGAATTATTTACAGGTTATCGATAGAGAACCAGACTCCCAGGGCCTAAGCCCAGTCTTAGATCCAGGCTGGCATGGACACCTTCAGGAAGTCACTGAGAAGAGATTAATGACCTGGAATATTTGGAAGATCCAGGCTACCTCTGGCTTTCAGGGAATGGTATCATCTCCCAGGAAACAGGGCACTCCACCCCCAGAGAGCTCCACAATATTCTTAAATCATATGGCCACACCCACATTTCCTTTAGAGAGGGCCACGAGTACTTTTGTTTTTGTCTGCAGTGATTGGCTGGGACTGGAACAATGGATGGGGGGAACAGGTCAATGGGGCTATAGACCAGACACAAAAGGAAGGACTCAGAGCTGGGAGTGGGAGGAGGGAGGAGGTGGGATTTGGGGGGGATAAATTCCCAGGAGAACCATGAGCATTTCTAAACTTTCTGGAAGTCAGTATCCCTGGGGCAGCTAGATGGTGCAGTGAATAGAGCTCTGGCCTTGGAGTCTGGAGCACCTGAGTTCAAATCCGCCCTCAGACACTTTACACTTACTAGCTGTGTGACCCTGGGCAAGTCACTTAACCCCAATTGCCTCAGCAAAAAAAAAAAAAAAGTCATTACCTCACCAGATCCCCCAAACAAGTCTAGAAGGTAAAAGGGAGGGGCTCCTTTGTATTTTATAAGAGAAAACTAAGAGACCAGATGGGATCTGGGCTTTCTGGACTAGGTAGAACAGTGGGTGAGAGCTGGGGGAGCCAAAGAAATGCCTGGGGCAGGGGAGAGTCTGGAAGGGCCAGCCCTAGTCTCCAACCCCTCCTGGTCCATCCACCAATAACAGAAGGGGGTGGGTGGGAGAGGAAGGGGGATGGTAAGAGGGCGGAGGAATGAAGGCCCCCAAAAAGGGAAAGGGAGACGGAATTCCAGAAACTATGAGTTGGGGGGTAGGGGTGAGGAAATAACAAATGCTAATCCAAGCCAATGGAGGAAGGATGGGAGGAGTGATAACCCAATCCCCACACTCCCATTGTATCTGCAGTCAGGGGCTCAGTTATCAAAAAGACTTGGATTTCAGGAGAGGGTTTCTAAAGGCTAGCGCTGATAATTAGGTTGGCTAATGGAGGGCAGGTCTGTGCTCTGCATCTGGAATCCCCAGCACTCCTTACAAATCCTGGCATCTAGTAATTAGAGCTGAATAAATGGCCATTCATTCATTCATCCACCAGGAGGGGCAAGAGAGACTGAGAACCAAATTCCAAGTCCGCAGTCATTTAAGAGGTAGCCACTAATTGGTTCTGGGCACCCCAATCTCTGCCCACTGGGAACTTAGAAATAAAGTTCAGCAGGGGTACAAAAGGGTCACAGCACCCAGGCTCCTGGGTTCTTAGATTAAGAAGGAACCTCAGGGATCACCCACTTCCATGCCCCCCTCAGTCAATAAGGCTGAACAGGCCAATCACTCAATAAACATTAATTAATCACCTACTACGTGGCACCCTGGACAGAGTGCTGTTCTGGAGTTAGGAAGACCTAAGTTCAAATTCCAAACTCAGGGGGCAGCCAGGTGGCGCATAGAGCCTGGAGTGAGGTAGACCTGAGTTAAGAATCTTTCCTCTGACTGGTCCTAATGACGAGGTCTAGAGGTTAGGGGTCCTAGAATCCCAAAATCATGACACCAGGGCCCTGCCTGAAAGAATTCAACCCAAGCGTTCTTTCAGCCAAAAACGAGGTTTATTGAAGATTCGACCTATTAGCCAGACTCTTAAGGAATCTGAGCATCTGTGGGCCAGAGGCTAGATTTTAGGAGTCCCAGCCTCTTAATGGAGACAAGATGGGCCTTATATACAGAAAGACTGTGGGAGGGATCTACTTACTTCCTTGAGTTGGAATTCCCAAGAGTCTCTCGGGGTGTAGAGGGAAAGGAGTAATTGCAATTTTCCCAATTCCCTCTCACCAAAAGAACTGAAAGAACTGACAGAATTGGACATAGCTTCCAGATGGGGAGTCTGTCCTCTGTGCTGAGGAAGGTGTGCCCGGGTCCATGGCCTCGAACTGCTGGACAGAGAGCCTGAGAGGTCAGGCTGGGCATGAGACAGCCTCGTAGCTGTCTGACCCATTAGGTCAGACCTGAGAGGTCAGGCCTTCCTAGGTGCTTGGTGAGCCACCCCAACTACAGGGTGAGGAAAGGGCTAGGGAGAGAGGAGGCTTACATACCTTCCAGTCTTGGCTAGAGAAGAGCTGTAGCTCCTGGCCTCTTTTACCTTTGAGACTTATCAGATAAGCCTTAAGCATTCCAGCTCTCCATTCCAATCCTCCTGGGAATTTCAAGCTGCATGTACTAGAAAATGAGACCTTGAAACCAGGGCACAGGGACCCCCAAAGAAAACCAGGTGCAAAGGCCCATAGGGC
>NW_020950060.1:0-39635 GCF_900497805.2 Vombatus ursinus | reverse complement strand
TTCTGCAAAACCAGTGGATCAGTTCACACTTCCACCAGCAGTGAATTAGTGTCCAAAACTTTCCATACCCCCTTGAACATTTGCTACTTTCCCCTTTTATCGTTGTAGCTTATCTGATAACTGCAAGATGCTATCTCAAGGTTGTTTTAGTTAGCATTTCTGTAATGAATAATGATTCAGAACATTTTCTCATATGACTGTATATACCTTTAATTTCTTCATCAGAAACTGCCTGTTCCTAGACTATTTATTAGATGGGGAATGACTCATATTCTTTTAGATTTGACCAAGTTCTTTATATATTTGAAATATGAGACCTTTGTCTGAGAAACTGTCTATAAACCCCTCCCCCCTCCAATTTTCTGCTTTCCTTCTGATTTCAGCTGCATTGGTTTTATTTCTACAAAACCTTTTAAATATAATTTAGTAAAAAATTATTCATTTTGCACCTCACCATGCTATCTCTTGTTCATGAATAAATTGTTCACCTCTCCATAAGTCTGATTGGTAACATGCTCCATGTTCTTTGAATTTTGGTAAATGGAGTATGATATTGGTGTCTGTCCAATTTTTGACAAAATACTTTCCAGCTTTCCCCACGACTTCCACCAAATCTTAGTACAAAAAATTGTCTTCACATTTTTCAAACACAAAGTTACTATAGGCATTCACTATTATGTCATGTATGGCTACTCTGTTCAACTCACCTACCTTTCTATGTCTTAGCCAATACCAGATAGGTTTTTTTTTTATTACTATCATTAGTTTTTTTTTAATTTTATCTATTTTATTTTTAATTCATGGAATAAAATAAACATTTCCATAACATTGTATAATAAAAAAAGATGATTGCACATGAAGTAGCAAATCAATTATGTACAACTTCCTATTCCTTTTAAATAGGTAGTAAAGTTCTCATGTAAATTTCTTTCCTTTTTATTCCTTTTCTCCTTCCTTTGCCCTAGAGATGGCTACCATCAGATACAAATGTGTGTGTGTGTGTGTGTGTATGTGTGTGTGTGTGTGTGTGTGTAAAAGCATTCCAAATATACTTCTATTTATCCATTCTCCATTCTTTTTCTGGAGGTAGATAGCTCTTATTTCATATGTCCTTTGTACTTTTTTGGGTGTTTATAATAGTCAAAATGCCTTATTCACTCAAAGTTGTTCTTAAAAATACTTTGCCGTTACTGTATACAACATTCTCTTGCTTCTGAACTTTTCCTTCTTCATTATTTTGTACAAGGTTATCCATGTTTTTCTAAGATCATAAAGCTCATCGTTTTCTGTGCTTTTTTTTTTTTTGCCTTTTTTTTGGGGTGAGGTCATACAACTAGTAAGTAGTGTCTGAGGCCAGATTTGAACTCAGGTCCTCCTGACTCCAAGGCCAGAGCTCTATCCCCTGCATCACCTAGCTGCCCCCAGCTCATCGTTTCTTATAGGACAGCAGTACTTCATCACAATCTTCTACCACAACTTGGTCAGTCATTCCCCAATTGAAGGGCATCCAGTTCTTTGCCACCACAAAAAGAGCTGCTATAAATATTTTAGAACATATAGGCTCTTTTCCCTTTTCTCTAATCATCTTTAGAAATACAACTAGTAGAGGTATTGCTGGGTCACTGGGTCTATAGGCAGCTTTAATAACTCCTTGGCTATAAATCCAGAATGCTCTCCAAAATGGTTAGATGAGTTTACAATTCCACCAACAATGAATTAGGGTCTCAATTTTTCCACATCCGCTCCAACATTTGTCACTTTCATTTACAATCATTTTAGCCAATCTGATAGGTGTAGAATATCTCAAGATTGTTTTAATTTGCATTTCTCCACTCAATAATGATTTGGAGTATTTTTTCATATGACTCTAAGTTGTTTGGATTTCTCCATTGGAAAACTGCCTGTCCATATCCTTTGACCATTTCTCAATCAGACAATGACTCATATTCTTATAGATTTACAATTATCTTTGTATATTTTGTATATTTGAGATAGGAGAACTTTATCTGAGAAACTATATATATGTCTAATAGTAGCCATCTTTAGGGGAGGAGGGAAGAGAAAAAAAATTTGCATGATAATTTTGTTGTATATTTGAAAGGAATAGCAAGTTGTACATAGTACATTTGTGGTTTCATCTGCAATCATCTTTTTTATCATAACATGTTATGGAAATGCTTGTTTTAATCCATAATAAAAGAAACAAAAAGAAATTGTATATAACACCCCCAATTTTCTGCTTTCCTTTTCATTGTAGTTATATTGATTTTATTTGTGCAAAATCTTTTTAATTTAATATAATCAAAATTATCCATTTCATACCTCACTCTCTTCTCTATCTCTAGTTTAGTCATGAATTGTTCTCCTGTCCATAAGTCTAATAAGGAACATGTTCCATGATCTGCAAATTTTTTGTAATATTTCTCTTTAAATCTAGGTCATATATGTACTTTGACCTTATCTTGAAAAAGTATAAAATGCTGGTCTTTGCCTAATATCTGCCATACTTCTTTCCAGCTTCCCCAATAATTTTTACCGAGTAATGAATGCTTATCCCAAAAGCTTAAGTCTTTACACTTGTCAAATACAAGGTCATTCTATTTATTTGCTGCTGTAAACTGTACATCTACTCTAGTCTATTGATCTACCTTTCTACTTCTCTTACCAGAGAGTTTTGATAATTACCACCTTATAATACAGTTTAAGATCAGATTCTGCTAAACCTCTTCCTTTTACATTGTTTTTCCTTGGTTCCTTTCATATTCTTGACCTTTTATTCTTCCAAAGGAATTTTATTATTTTTTTCTAACTCAGTAAAATAAGGTTTTGGTAATTTAATTGGGATGGCATTGAAGGTATAAATTAATTTAGGTAACATTGTCATTTTTATTATATTTATTATATATATTTATTAGATTATATTAATATTTCTCCAATTATTTAAATAATTTTATTTGTATAAAATGTTTTTTATATTTATGTTCATGTAGTTCCTGGCTTTGTTCTTGCAGGTGTACCCTGAGGAATTTTATACTGTCTAGATTTATTTTAAATGGGGTATCTCTTACCTTGCAGGGTTTTGTTGGTGATATATAGGAATGCTGATGATTTGTGTGAGTTTACATTATATCCTGCTACTTTACTGAAATTATTTATTGTTTCAACTAACTTTTTAGTTGAGTCTTTGGGATTTTCCATGGATATGATCGTATCATCTGCAAAAAGAAATATTTTTATGACCTCATTCCCTAGTCTGATGACTTCCGTTCCTTTTCTTCTCTTATTGGTATTCTAGAATTCCCAATAAAATATGGACTCATATTGATGACAATGGCCATCCTTCTTGAACATCAGATCTTATTGGGAAGGCGTCTAGCTTATCCTCGTTGCAAGTAGTGCTTGCTGACATGTTAGATAAATGCTTTTTTTTTTTATCAATTTAAGGAAAAATCCATTTTTGCCTATACTTTCCAATGTTTTGATAGAATTGAGTATTCTGTTTGTATCAAAAGCTTAGTCTTCAGCTATTGATGTATTCATGATTTTTGTTATTTTTGTTACTGATGTAATAAATGATGTGAATAATTTTCCTTAGGTTAAACCATTTCTGTTATAAATACCAATTGGTCGCAATGTAAAATCTTTGTAATATATTGTTGTAATCTTCTAGCTAGTATTTTATTTAGTGTTTTGACATCCATAGACATGAAATCAGTCTATAATTTTCTTTTTTTTTCTTGATTTGAATATCAATACCATATTTGTTTCATAAAAGGAGTTTGGTAATTCCCTTCTATGTCTATTTCTCCAAATCATTTATTTAATACTAGAATTAGGTGACCTTTAAGTGTTTGGCAGAATTCCCTTGCAAATCCATCTGGTCTGGATGCTTTATTCTTAGGAAGCTCATTTATCACCAGTTCAATTTCCTTTTCTAAAACAAGATGATTTAGATATTCTATTTTTTCTGTTAATCTAATGAGAATAAGGTTCCAGGACTACCAGCCCTCCACTGCCATCTGCTTCTTCTGTCTCACTTGCTTTCAGGATGTGTTTCTATGTAATAACTGCTCCATTTTACCTCTCCCTACCCAATTCTGGTTTTTAGAATCAACCCATCATACTCTACTCAGCTAAAGCTTTTCTTTCAAACTACCAAAATAATTATGACATTCTTAAGGGTACTTGATAACATTTTCACATATAAAAAGTGAACCGTTTGACCTTATTGAATCCCTTATAACTAGTCTTTAATATTTACCTTATATTTCTCCTGGAACTTCCATGTGCAATTTTCCATTGAGTTCTGCTCTTTTTCTCATAATTAACTGAATGTCTTTCAGTTCATTAAATATCCATTTTTTTTTCATTTAGGATTATAATCAGCTTTGCTGAGCGAGTTATTTTTGGTCACAATCCCAGCTCCCTCGATCTATGAAATATAATGTCCCAAGCCCTATGGTCTTCTAATGTGGAAGTTGCTAGGTCTTGTGTTATTTTGATTGTAGCTCCACAGTATTTAAATTTCTTTTTTTTTTCTCTTGTGGCGTCTAATATTTACTCCTTATCCTGGGAGCTTTGAAACTTGGGATAACGTTCCTGTAAGTTTTCATCTTGGGATCCCTTGAATGTTTTTCTATTTCTACTTCACCTCTTATTCTAGAACTTTAGGACAATTTTCCTTAATAATGTCTTGAAATGTTGTATCTAGACTCTGTTTTTGGATCATATTTTTCAGGTAGTATAACAGTTCTTATACTGTGTCTCCTTAATCTGTTCTCCATATCATCTGTTTTTCTAATGAGATGTTTCACATTCTCTTCTACTTTTTCATTCTTTTGGTTTTTAGTATTTCTCGGTGTTTTATAATGTCATTAGCTTCCTCTTTTCCCAGTTCTAGTTTTTAAGAAGTGATTTTTGTTCCTATGTTTTTGGATCTTTTGTACTAACTGATGGACTGTCTTTGCATAATTTTCTTGATTTCCTGAGCTGCTGTTATTTTTTTCCCTAATTTTTCCTCAGTCCCTCATTTGATTTTTGAAGTCCTTTTAAAGTTCTTCCAAGGACTCTTTTTGAGCTTGTGACCATTTGAAATTTCTCTTGGAAATAGGTGTGGGTTTTTCTTGTTTTTTAAACTTCACTTTTTTCCTCTGAGAATGAATCCAGATCTTTATTTCCAGCTACCTGACTGACAGTAAATTATTTAACTTGAAAAGGCTGAAAGCCAAGACTAAAGTGGATGAAGAGTTGGTACAGGTAGATGACCATGCATGGAATGCAGCTTCTGATACTTAGATGCACCAGACTATGGCTCCATCCTCTGCTGCCTGTGCTAATTATGCCCTGACAATTAACACCAAGTAAAGAGAGGACATGGTCCTTACCCAGGGACAGCAGGTTCTGGACATTCTCCAGCATGACCTCCTTGTACAGCTCTTTCTGAGAATGGTCCAGGAGGCCCCACTCCTCCTCAGTGAAGTCCACAACCACATCCTGGAATGTCACCAGCTCCTAAGCCATCAAAAGTCACATGATTTAGAGCTGAAAAGGACTTTTGAATTCATCTAGTCCAACCATCTTCAACTTAGAGGAGGAAAGTGAAGCAGAGAAGGGATTTGCCTAAAACACATAGAACCTTAATGAGTGTCAGAGCCAACACTTGAAAGCAGTCATTAAGAACCCAATGGAATATTGAGAAAAGCATTTTCTATTTGAAGTGAGATTCACATTGGAATAATAAAAGCTGGGATAATGTCTTACTACACAATGTTTCTCCCAATGGAATCAGGGAGAAGGTATATGTTCTGCCAGTGAGGTATAAGAATCTGGGGAGGAGAAAGAGAAAAGGTGACGTAAAATGCCCCTGCCCCAGCAGATGTGTTCTAAGTGACGTATTAAGAAAATTCTATGAAGAGGTTGTGAGAAGCTGTTTGGAGCTTATTTGTACATATTTCTGTGCTTCTTGTCTCTGCCATTAGACTGTGAGCTCCTTGAGGGCAGACACTGTGGTTTGTCTCTTTTTTTTTGTCCATCGTACACAGTAACAGCGATATTGTACGATGATCGACTGTGAATGACTTAGCTTGCTGTTAGCTTCTTTTTCCATGACCCCTACTAAGCACAGTGGCTAGCACATAGTAAGCACTTGAACTTTTGAGCAATGAAAGAATTTATTGGTTTTCCTGATTTTTTAGATTCCCAAGAATTAACAAAATTTTCCTTTTTACTCGGTATTCTGAGTCCTGATTCTTCTTTGCATTGTATTCATTCATAATGTGAACCATCACTATAGAAGGATATTCTTTTCTTCATTGATTATTCATCTACTGCATCCCTGCCTTGTGCTTAACAGAAGCTCTTGCACGCCTCTTTCCTTCTCCATCCCCCCACAGTCTCTCTCCCCACCATGGGGTGAGCTCATGGACTCCAAACCTCCCAGAAGGAGGGTGAGCTCACACATCTCCACATCTGCCCCTGGCTGCACTACTCTGGGACTTCTCACTGACTGTGCCACTAAGACCCAGTTCCTTTTGCCCCAAATCTCTTCCTCTGGTGTGTTGTCTTACCCTTGAAAGGGTAAAATCCCTGGGGCAGGACAGTCTTTCTTCTTTTATGTTTGAATCCCCAGGCCCTAACACAGCGCAGGGCACACAGAAGGTACTTCATAAATGCTAACTGACTACTGACTATCCAGACATGTGAGTATCCTGATTTTCATTTTGCTTTAAAAGCCCACCATGATTTGAAATCACCTACTTTTCCAATCCTCTTACACCTGACTTCCTCCACCTTCTCTGGGACCCAAGGGCACTGGCCTCTGTATTATGTCACGAAGAAGACATTCCATCTCTAGGCTCTGGGCATTTTCTCTGGCTCTCCAAAATGGCTGGAATTCTCTGCCTCCTCATGGAGGCCTCCTGGGGTCCTTCAAATCTCAAGGAAAATCCCACCTGCTATAGGTAACCTTTCCCAGCTCCCCAGTATTCTAGAGCCTTCATTATATTAATTATCTCCCATTGTTGGTAGTATGTAATTATGTTTTTGCTGTCTCACCATTAGACTGTGAGCTCCCTGAGGAGAGATACAGCAGAGAAAACTGAGACCAACTCACTAGCAAGTGTCTAAGGCTAAATTTAGTAAATCCAGAACCGGAACTCCATCCACTATACCTCCTAGCTTCTGATCACGGAACTGTGTGTATGTATGTATATTTGCATGCATGCACACATGTATGTGTGTAGTTATTTACAAATTGTCTTCAGTTTTCCTTTTCCATCCTTGGAATTCCAAGGGCCTGTCAGATGCCTGGACCATGTGCTGAATAAAAGCTCACTGACTTGTTGAATTGACTAAAGCCATGGAATAGTGAGCTCCTCGAGGGGAGGGGCTGCTCATCTTGCTTTGTACCCCTAGCACTTAGCGCAACGACTGACACACATTCAGTGCTTGTTGAATTACCACCCCTGAGTCCTCAGATCACGAAGATGGAGTGATTATCTTGTTTTCTGCATTCCAAGATCTGACAATATCAGCATTATTCAAAGAAGGGGCCCCATTTTGAATCAAGGCTGGGAGCTCTTTAGAATAACCTGGCTCAAATGTGTAAATGCCATACATGATTTTTGAGGTGGGATTTTATAATTTTCCTATATTACATTCTTTTTTTTTTTTTTTTTTTTTGGTGAGGCAATCGGGGTTAAGTGACTTGCCCAAGGTCACACAGCTAGTACGTGTCAAGTGTTTGGTCTGAGGCTGGATTTGAACTGAGGTCCTACTGACTTCATGGCCAGTGCTCTATCCGCTCAGCTGCCCCCCCCCGCCCCCATGTTACATTCTTTAGCCAACTTCTTTCTAAGGCTGATAAGATTTGATAACCTTGCCCAAAAGCAAGTCCCAAGGTCCCTACCTGTTGAGTTCCCATGCAGGTCTGAGGCAGGAGGTCAGAGAGGTCAGATGGCCTACCGGTACTCTACCCGATTGGCCTTCAAAGAATGAAAAGTGGTCTTTGATGCCACCTTCATGCCATGATTCCTGCTCTCTGAGACCTCTCGAGCCCATCCAGAACCCAGGGTACCTTCCATCCATACTGTACAGAACCTGTTTGGACACAGATGCTGACATATCTCCCCTATTAGACTGTGAGCTCATGGAGGGCAGGGACTGTTTTTTGGTATTTTTCCCTCCTTCCTTTGCATCCCCAGTAGGTTAACCCAGTGCTTGGCACAGAGGGGCTGCTTTCTAAATGTTTCTTGACTTGACCTAAGAAATGGTAAATGAGAGGGATTCAGAGACACCAGGGAAGGCTGGTGTGGCCTGAGGCAGGAGGACGTGAGCAGAAGCAGCGGGAGGCCTAGCACTGTCCTGATTGGACAGAGTTCTCCTCAACCTTTATCCCCTGAGTGCTGCTCTCTAGTCACCCCCTTTCCTTTCTTCCTCTAACCCTGTGAAGCACACTCACATCTTGGGCACTCGTATCCCCCAACTCTCATCACTGAGTTTTTCGTACAGCAAGTGGCTACTGGTTTTTAAAGTGGTTTTTCAAAGTGAATTTTTATGCAAACATAACTGAGTCCCTTGAATGCTGTACTGGCTGTGATTAGGTCAATGTACTCAGTGTCCCCTTCAGTACTTCTTTTCCCCCAATTAAAAAAAAACGCTCATTGGACTCCCTTCCAGTGGCTTAGTGAATGTTGATTAGCCGCTTGCCTAATTAAGCAGCTACTGTTTTCTTTGGACTGGTGTGAGTAGCTGTGCTAAAGACCTTTGCATCTGACTTTTCTAACTCTAACTTCACATTTTTTTCCCTTTTCCTATCTCTGTCTCCTAACCTGATCTTACCCAAAACTTCCTTGTAAGCCTGGCTACAAGACCTCATGGGGCCTGCTCAAAGGATGGGTCATGTAGCTCAGGAGGAGAGCCTGTCCCTGTGTCCTCTGTGGAACTCTTGAGACACCTGTGTCCATCAGGCATGCCTGAAGCGCGTCACACTCTTGAGGGATAAACGAACCACACTTTACTGTCTGACTGTACCCTGTGCTGCCTTACTGTGGCTGTCCCTAGGAAGGACCCTGACAATTCTCACAACAGGATTGAAGGAGATAAGATTGATATGACTCTCGGCACACAGCAGATGCCACGTAACCAGCCCCTAAACCCTTTCCAGGCTTCTTACACCTCGGTCCTCTATCCTCTCTGACCCAGGCACACTGGCCTCCTGGCTGATCTTTGACCAGACCCTCCATCCCTGACCCTGTGCCTTCCCAAAGCCTGTCTCTCATTCTTGGGATGCCCTCCTCCCTCACCTGGGCCTCCTGGCTTCCTTCACATCTCGGCTAAAATCTCACCTTCTGAAAAGAAGCTTTTCCTGGTCCCTGAAACTGCCAGAGCCTTCCTTCCCAGGGTACCTCCCATCCATACTGTACAGAGCCTGTTTGGACACAGATGCTGACATATCTCCCCTATTAGACTGTGAGCTCATGGAGGGCAGGGACTGTTTTTTGGTATTTTTCCCTCCTTCCTTTGCATCCCCAGTAGGTTAACCCAGTGCTTGGCACAGAGGAGCTGCTTTCTAAATGTTTCTTGACTTGACCTAAGAAATGGTAAATGAGAGGGATTCAGAGAGACCAGGGAAGGCTGGTGTGGCCTGAGGCAGGAGGACATGAGCAGAAGCAGGGGGACAATTTCTGCTCTGCCCACAGCACCACAAAGGCAGACCTGTGTCTAAGAGGATAAAGCCTCCTTGGCTCTCTTGGCTTCCAGGTTTGCTGATGTGGTCAGGTCTGTGGATGGACTGCACTCACCTGGGATGAGGGGCTCTGGGTCCCAGGGGCCATGCTCTCTGGTTCTAGGCTCTCTCCTAGGAATAGGCTTTGGTCTTCTGCACGCTGACCTGGGGAGGGAGAAGGATCTCAGAGTGGGATAGACATTATCTTTGCCTTCTCTTCCTAGGGTGATGCTGGCCTACCTGGAATGACAGAGCATCAGCTCTCAGAACATTTACAAAGGTCCTGCCTTGCGTTCATGGGAGAGACTCTACCACAGGAAGACAGCAGGAGGGAGGGTCAGGCTGAGAAGTGAGCTTGGTCTGAACAGGAAGACGACTTGCCTTCCACTTTAACTCCTTCTCTTTGGCCTCATGCCCCTCCCCCATCCTCCTCCAGAGACCAGGAGGCAGAAGGGGCTTGGGATCCCAGCTGGGATGAGACCAGTCAGAGCCCAAGGGCACCAGAGCCAGAGCTCTGCCTCTACCTGACACTATGGGTGAGATATGTGGGTCGGGCACCTGTGGCCCATTGGTAAAACTGGGCATGGCACCCTAGGACCTTTGGGATGGGACAGGGAGCCTGGACAAGTAGCTGGGGCAACCCCCAGAGCCAGGATTTTTTTTTTTTTAGGCAATTGGGGTTAAGTGACTTGCCCAGGGTCACACAGCTAGTGTCAAGTGTTTGGTCTGAGGCTGGATTTGAACTCAGGTCCTCCTGACTTCAGGGCCGGTGCTCTATCCACTGTGCCACCTAGCTGCCCCTAGAGCCAGCATTTTGAAGGAGGCCTGCTTTGGCAAGGCTGGAAGACAGTCACCGAGAGGTCATGGGGAAAGATGAGGCCCAATGGAAAAGCAAGCCAGCAGAAGTGGGGCAGGGGGGAGGGGCCCTCATTCGGATCTACCTGGCACCTGCATGTACAGAGCTGGCTCCCAGAAGGCAGAGATCTCAGTTTCTAGTGTGTCTTGCTTCCAGCCAACCTGCTCAAGGAGGGTCCTCCTAATCCCAAGAGCCCAACCCTGCCCTACACACCAGCTTCTAAATTGACCTCTCTAGTCCCTGGCCCTCCTCCCAGGCTTCTAAACTTCACCCCAGGGCTCTGATTCCACTAAGGCCACCACCCTCCAAATGCCTTCAATGAAGGTGAATGAGGTTTCTAGTTCAGCTACCAAACTGATGGTAAATTCTTCAAGTTGAAAAGGCCTCAAGCCAAGACCAAAGTGGAAGGAGTGTTGGGGCATGATTTTCTGTCTGCAATTGATTGTACACTCAGTGCAGCCTCTGAAGCTGAGATGCAACAAAACATGGATCATTTCTCTGCTGCTTTTGCCAATTTTGACCTAACAGTCAACACCAAAAAACCACAGGTGCTCCACCAGCTAGCACCACACCATCCATAGGTGGAGCCATTGGTTACAGCAAATGGAGAAGTGGTGAATGCTGTGGATAGGTTCACTTACCTTGGTAATGTACTTTCCAGGGATGTACGTATTGATGATGAGGATGAGGCATGCATTGCCAGAGCCAGTTCAGTGTTTGGGAGGCTCCGAAGGAAAGTGTGGGAGAGAAGAGGTATTAGACTGACTGCCAAACTGATGGTATGCAAGAGCCATTGTGCTGACCTCATTGTTGGACGGCTGTGAAACCTGGGCAGTCTACTAGCACCACGCCAGGAAATGAATCGTTTCCATTTGAATTGTCTTAGGAAGATTCTGAAGATCTCCTGGCAGGAGAAGATACCAGACATTGAGGTCTTTTCTCTAACTAAACTGCCAAGCATTCAAACTCTACTTCTGAGATCTCACCTCCGAGGGGCTAGCCGTGTTCCATTGCAAACTGTATGCTTGTCAAAAAGAGTATTTTATGGAGAACTCACAGAGGGCAAGTGCTCACGTGGTGGTCAGAAGAAGTGATAGAAGGACATGCACAAGGTCTGTCTTAAGAACTTGGAATTGATTGTGTGACACTGGAGACCTTGGCACAGGCCTGCCCAACATGGTGAGCCCTCATCAGAGAAGGTGCTGTGCTCCGTGAGCACAGCAGCATTGTAGTAGCTCAAAAGAAATGAGAGATGCAAAAGTGTAGAGAATCCACCCCAAACATTCACATGGACTCTATGTGCCTGACCTGTGGTAGAGCATTCTGAGCTCATGTTTGTCTGACCAACCACAGTGGGGCACACTAACTTGACTCTAACACAGTGATGCCATTTTGATTTTCTTCAAGAAGGAAGGACAACAGTTAACCAACGCTCTCTGAGAGTTCCCCTCCCCCATTGATCTACCACCTCTCTCCATCCCTTACTCTGCTCTGAGACTCCGACTCTTCTTTTCAGCAAAATCTCCCGGTAGTCCAGCTTTCCCCCTGCTACATTCATCTTCTTCCTCATAAGTATGTGCTTATCCTACATCCTTCCTGGTTCTCCCACCCATTCCCCTCCCGAAATTCCCTCCCCCCTCAGGGCCCCCTTTCTTCTCTGCATCCTGGGCTCCAGACATGCACACCTCCACTTAACTTTTCTCTGAACTGAAGACATTTATCACCCTGGCACATCTCCATTCTTGACCTTCCATTACCCCAATCCTAACACCGAGGTGCCTTCTGTTCTGTCTTGTTTTTATTTCCCAAGAGATGTTCTCTCACTGGAAGACAGCTGGGTCCTAATGAGGTGGTGAGGCCAGGAAGTCAGCACACCTGATTCCAATGATGAGGTGCTCGGGTGCCTGTACATAATAGCAACAGACATAACAGTCCAAAAATACACCCCTTAGGAACCCTCCCTTCTCCTTCCCCTGGTTTCCAGTAGTAACTAACTCCTGTGACTAAGGTTGCATGTTATCACCTAATTAGCACACTTGCTACATAACCACTACTTTTCCTATATGCGCTTTAGCATCATTCCTGTTAGGTGGCAGAGTTCCCTAGAGAGCTCAGTCCACCATTGCCAAGTTCCCTAAGGAACTCTGCCCACCATATTAGCATTATAATAAACTTTTTGCCAACTTGACTTAAAGAATGCTTGAGTCCGTGAATTCATTCTGGATAACCCTGTCCTGTACTTCAGTCCTTGGGGGGGTCCCTGAACCTCACAAACCACATCAAGTCATAAGTTTCAGCACATAGGATAAACTTTCTTTTTTTCTTTTCTTTTTTTGGCTAGGCGATGGGGTTACGTGACTTCCCCAGGGTCACACAGCTAGTAAGTGTTTTGTGTCTGAGGCTGGATTTGAACTCAGGTCCTCCTGAATCCAGGGCCAGTGCTCTATTCACTGAGCCACCTAGCTGCCCCCTCAACTTTCTCTACCCACTAATATAAACCTTCACATCTCCCTTTATGTCTAGGGGTTTGCTTGTTACCTAATTAAACAACCGAAATCCATCCACTGGGAGGTTCCATTATTTTTCTATTCAGCCCTCAAAACTCAGGTTCTAATGGGAAAGGGAGGGGTGCAGAAAGCAAGACATGTTGGTGGTGGGGCAAAAGGATGGCAGGGAATTAGGGAGGAGGCCAAATAAGGACTGAGAGTGGGATTCCTGTGGGGGATGGGGGGAACTCAATACCCCAGCACAGAATCTCTGTCTTCCTTTTTAACAAAAGTAATGACAGTCCAAACCCTACTGCACCTTATCAGGCAATGCTGAGTTGTGGGCAGGGAGGGGTTCAGTGGTTAAAAATGTTACTGGGCTGGGGAGTGGGGTCTTAGGGAATAGACTGATAGTCATCACCAGGTATTGGGGCAGAGTATTATGGATATTAATAGAGTAACATGGGTATTAATCTTGGTTCTTGTTAGCTCAATTGGAAAGGAGAGGGAAAGTCTGGGGATGAAAATGAAGCCAAAACGGAGGTTCTCAAACTTATTTGGCCCACCACCCCCTTCTCAAAAAAAAAAATTACTCAGCAGTCCCCCACCCCAAGCTACCTTTTTCACTCTTTAATGATTTTTAAGATTTTGCACGATTTCAGAAAAATATAAAATATTCTTGAAAAAAATGATGCATCTTAAACTTAACAATTTATTATAAATTTGTAGTGTTTTTCCTGCATTGAAATTATGACGCATGGCCTCATATGGTAAACAAGTAATTATATGCACATATTCCTGCCAATGCAGGCAGGACTTCCTGGCAAAGAGCTCCACCCTGAGAGATCAGCCCAATATTCATAAATGACCAGGCAGCCTGGGCATTCAGTCAGAGTGTCAACTCCCCAAGGGCAAGGACAGTTTTTGTTTTTCAATCTGCAGCATCAGGCCCAGACTAGAACTTTAAAAGAGATGGGGAATCAGGAACAGATCAACGGGGCTACAGACCAGACACAAAAGCAAAAACTCAGAACTGGGGAGAGGGAGTGGAAGAATTAGGGGAGAGCCTGGAACTTGGGCCAGATAAATTCTGGGGAGAACCATTAGCATTTCATTGTCCCAACAGACCCCCAACAAAGACCAGAAGGCAAAAGGGAGGTGTCATTTGTATTTTACAGAGGAAAACAAAGAGACCTGAGGGTATTTGGGCTTTCAAGACTAGGAAGAACTAGGATGGGAGTTGGGGGGCAGCCAAAGGAAGACCTGGGGGGGCGGTCTCAATAGACAGCAGGAGCCCCAAGACCTTCCTGGTCTATCCAAGATTAAGAGAAGGGGGAGATGAAGGGGGGATGGGTAAGAGGGTGGAAGAATGAAGGCCCAGAAAACTGAGGGAGAGGAAAGTGGAATTCCAGAATCCAGGAGTCGGGGGAGGGGGAAAGAAGCTAAAACAAATGCTAATCCAAGTGAAAGGAGGAAGGGTCAGAGCTGGGAGAGGGGCTAGAACCCAACCCCCACACTCCCATTCCATCTGCAGTCTGGGGCTTAGCAATCAAAAAGACCTGGATTTCAGGAAAGGGTTTCCAAAAACTGGCACCTGTAATTAGTGGGCTAATGGAGGGCAGATCTGCCCTCTGGTCCTAGAATCTATAGGATTTACTGCAAATCCTGGCATGGATTAAGAGCTGAATAAATGCCCATTCATTCATTCATTCATTCATTCATTCATTCATTCATCAGGAGAGTTAAGAGGAATTGAGAAACGAGTTTCAGGTCCCCAGTCATTCAAGAGGTAGCCACAAATTGGTTCTGGGCACCCCAATCCCGGCCCACTGGGCATTTAGAAGTAAAGGTGAGCAGGGGTAGAAAAGGGTCACAGCTCCCAGGCTTCTAGGTTCTTAGATGAAGAAGAAACCTCAGAGACCATCCACTTCCTTGCTCCCTCAGCCTATAAAACAATAAACATTAATTAAGCACCTACTCTGTGCACTGAACAGACGACCTGGTCTGGAGTCAGAAAAAACTATGTTCAAATCCAATCTCAGACCCTGGGTCAGTCACTAAATCCTATTTGCTTTAGTTTCCTCATTTGTAAAATAAGCTGGAGGAAATGGCAAAACATTGTAGCATTTTTTCCCAGTAAGTCCCAAAAAGAAGTCCCAGAGAGTCAGACACGACTGAAAACCTCTAAAATTGCTACAGAAAAGCATCTTCCGGATGCCAGGCTCTGTGTTAAGGCCAAGAAGGCTTCTTGGAGCAATTTTTTAAAATGGGCCAGTGCTGGGAGGGAGGGAGAAGAAGGGTATTTTATGTTTGTTCCTTTAAATATGAGAAGAGAAAATGACTAGGAGGCCAGAGACAGTCCCTGAGAGAAGGGCAGAGCACAGAGGAGGGGAGGTTAAAATGACACCAGAGGAATCTAATTAGCCCTGGGAAAATTGGAGCAAGGGAGAAAGTTGGTGGTTGGATTAGGATTCCTTCAGGTCCCCAAAATGTGTTTCAAGGATTCTCTCAATTGAGCCTGGGCCCCAGCAGGGGCTGGGATGCTGTCCAAGGTAGAAGAGTAGCAGGGAACCAGGAAACTGAGTGGGGACAGAGATGGTTTCACAGGCTGGAGTCCACTTTTCAAGTGGCCAGCTCTCAGAGGACCATGGGAAGAGCCAGGAGGGGCCTCAGAGCTCCAAGCCCTCATTTTGCCTGAGGAATAAGGCTCAGAGAGGTCAATGACTGGCCCAAGGTCACAGGGGCATTAAGGAACAGCCAGGATGCCAGCCTGGGTCATAGATTTACACCAGCAGGCAATTCCAGATCATTTTCTGACATCCTTCCAACTCTAAACATCCCTGAGGTTTTTTCTGAGCTGATTTCCAGATGACAGGAATGCAGGTATGTGTGACACCTGAAAGGGGTTATTGTGGAGGTCACCAAGTCTAGCCTCCTCATTTTACAAATGAGAACACTGAGGTTCACTGACTCAGCAGCCAAGGCTAAGTGGGTAGAACCCTGGGCCTGGGGTCAGTGAGACCCGAGTTAAGAATCCTCCTTCTGACCTGTCCTAGCTAAAAATCTGGGAAAGTCACTGCACCTCTCAGCCTCATTTTCTTCATCTATGAAATGGGGATAACAGCCCCCACCTGGCAGTGTTGTGAGGATCCCAGGAGATCACACATGCGAAGCACCAGATGAATACTAGAGAAAGGTAGTGGGACCTGGGGGACCTGGATTCGAACCCAGGTGCTGATTCCAGATGCAGTCCTCTTACCCTTCTCTACCAGGGAGCCTCCCAGCATGGGGGGAGGGGGCAGGCTGCAGGAGAGTTCTCTCTTGGGAAGAAGGGAGGATTCTTGGGAAGGGAAACCCGAGGCTGAAAAGATTCTGAAAAATGCTTTATTTCCTGGTCCTGAGGTGGTTTATCTACCAAAGGAGGTGGGGGAAGGGCAGACAGCAGCAGGGCTTCCCAGACCAAGGTTTGGGGGGGCCAGTAGGGCACCTGAGACTCAGACTTACTTTCTCTGGCCAAAGACTCCAGGTTCTTTGATGTTTTCTCAGTCTGGGTACAAAGTTGAATGAAGACTGCTCCCTGGGATCTGTCCTACAGCCTTCCATAACTCCCACTATTTACATCTCTTCTCCCCCCACACCCTAGCCTTCCCAGTCAGGCTAGGTTAACCTGGGCTCCTCCCTGCCCCGGCTCCTCCCAGCCCAGGTGTGTGAGGGTGAGGTGGGGGGAGGGCTGAATGTCCAAGGCTCCTGTTACCTAGCATGAGTTAGTTAGGTGGCCTGGGGTCAGCGCTGCCCCACTGCCCCAATAATAAGGAGATGCCTCCCAGTGAAGGCACCACCTTCCTTTGAGCTGGGGAATCTGATCTCAGTTCACTCCCCTCCCCACCACCAATCAGTCAGATTTAGGACTCCCCAGAGACATCTGTTGTTCTTCTATGCCTGGGAGGATACAAAGACTTTTAGCCTGCTGCCCTCCCCACTTGCCCAGCCCCCTTTTTTCCCTACAAAATGATAGTGAATTAGAATAATTTCCATTTATATTCCTCATTAAGGTTTATCTATCAGTTTCCAACAAAACACCATCACCTCACAGCTGGACAATTACAACAGCTGCTGGGGGAGGGGTCTGCCTGCCTCCAGTCTCTGCCCATTCTCCTCCAGCCCCAAAGTCATTTTCCCAAAGTACACCCTCTCCCACTCGATAAACTCCAGTGGGCTCCTGACCGTTTCCAGGAGCAAATACAAAATGCTCGGTCTGGCACTCAATGCCCCCTCCCACCTTTCCAGGCTTGTCACACCCTTTCTGCCCCACATGTGCCCTCTTCCATCCAGTGACACTGGCCTCCTGGAGGTTTCACTCACCAGACCCTCCAGTGAGGGAATATATTGCTGTGCTCTGAGAAATGAGGAACACAGGGACCCCAGGGGAAGGCCACTACCTGGCTCAGTGGATAGAATGCTGTACCTGGAGTCAGGAAGACTTGAGTTAAAATCCAGTCTTTGACATGTGCTGCTTCTGTGTCCTAACCTGTGTCTGCCTCAGTTTCTTCATCTGTAAAATGGCAATAATGATAACAGCATCTGACTCCCAGGGTGTTTGTGAGGATAAAATGAAATCTATTCATAAGGTGCTTTGCTAACCTCACAATCCTGTATAAGTGTTAGCTACTGTTACTATTATTACCACTACTACTATTACATATAAACCAATGAATTAAACAGAACCAGAAAAAAGACACACTATAACTCCAATGGAATTGGAAAAAAAAATAACCAGGACAAAACAGTTGAGGCTGAATGCTGTGACTTAGCATGCCTGACCTTGGCCTTAAACTGGAGAGATGAGAATGCCCTCCCCCTTCCCCCCTTCTTTGCAGAGGTAGGCAGGGGATATTGGCCATGGAACACTGAATCTAATGCCTGAAGGGTTGAAATGGTGGTTAGTTCTCTTGACTTTCCCCTGTTGTCATTCTTCATTATAAGGGATGGATTGGAGAGGGGAATCTTGAGACAGAGAGACCCTTAGGAGTCCATCCCAATAGTCCCTTGGTGAGGGGATGAGGGCTGGTACTAAGATCTTGAGAAGGGAGTGGATGAGCTAAGGGAGGATTGCTCTACTTGGCCAGGGATTGGATGAGGAGGAGGGGCAGGGAGAGCTGAGGATGACTTTAAGATGGTGACCCGAAATGACAAGAAGGTTGGGGGTTCCATGATTGGAGCTAGGGAAGTTCTGAAGAGGACAGGGTTGCAGGGGTGGGTGGAGGAGGGGCTTCATGCTTCCTATGTCTTCTCTGGCTCTACTGGGCTCAGATAAGGAAGGCCTGCTCAACATGCGACCCAGGGACCTCAAGATGAATGCTGTGCAGGCCTGTTCGACATTCTCTACATTTTTCTCAGGCTGCCCAAAATCCTCTGGTAGGCCCCAAGTGGCCTGCCATGTTGTGCAGGCCTGAGATAAGGGAATACTAAGTTGCTGGGCCCATGTGTACCCACAGTCCTAGCCCAGGGCTGAGCCATCTTGCAAAGCTAACTGTCGGGGCAGCAACTGTGTCAGAGCACTGACCCTGAAGTCGGGAGGACCTGAGTTCAAATCTGGCCTTAGACCAAACACTTGACATTTACTAGCTGTGTGACCCTGGGCAAGTCACTTAACCCCAATTGCCTTAAAAAAAAAAGCTGTCTGAAGGAGAAGCATTAAGGAGGAACACCACTAGTCCCTCAAGAGTTGACATTTGTATTCATTTTGTCCCCCCTAGCATGGGACGCTAACATGTGTCCAACTAAAATGCAAACAGTCAGCAATTTTCCTTCCATAGAACTCTCCAGTGGGTTCTCCCTCAAGTCTCTGCTCCCAAGAAGAGCCCTAACCCTGTGTCCTTTGTGAGGATCCACTCTTGGATGCAAGGGGATAACCACCCATTTCCAGTTTGTACACCCATAATGGGAAGTCTCTGTGAGCCAGTCTCTTTCTCTCAAATTCGCTGAGCATAGAAAGGGACCCACTGGCTGCTAGAAGGTAGAGCACAGGCAGTGAGCACCAGAGAGGCAGGTGATGGCCAGAGAGGGTGCAAATACAAAAGGCTCTATTTGGCGTTCAGATTCCTCCATGAACTACCCCTTCCCCCATTACTGGTCTTCTTACACCCCACTCCCCCTCATTTACCCTGCATACTTTTCTCTTGGCTCCAGGCATTCTCTCTGACTGTCCCCAATACCTGTAGCCCTCTCCCTCCTCTGCTCTGACTACTGACTTCCCTGGCTTAGTAGTAAGGAGTAGAATGACCTCTGAAGGCTTTTCTAGGTCTCGACTGGATCCTTGGAAAGAAACTCATTTGCCACCAAGGCTCAATTGTTGTTGCTTGTCATTTGTTCTGAAATAGGACAGTGACCTCAGGAAGGTGATGTCTGGACTTGTAAATGAATTGGATATAAGTGAGGCAAGGCTGTGGAAAGTCACTAGCTTTACTCTCCCCTCCAGGGTCATCTGGGTTAAGTGCCAAGATACAGATTAGGAGGACTGAAGATGGCTCTGGATTTAATGGGAAACTTTGGCCTTTTGAAGCCAAGGTTTTCCCAGGTCTCATTTGTGTGGGAAAACACCCATTCAGTGATTAAGGCTAGGTAAAAAAATGAGACCCAAAATGGCCTCTTTTACCCTCTCAAAAAAAAAAGTCAATCTGAAAGGGGAACACCCTCAGAGTTCCTGGTCAGAACAGAAATAATTGCTATTTACACTCATCCTGAGCCAACAAAACCCAATGACCAACTGAGGCTTAGGTTGGGGCCCATTGCTGGCCAATCAGTGAGAGCCAGAGTGATTTGCGGCTAAGGCATAGTCAAGTAGCTCTGAAGAGGGTGGGGGTTTTTAGGGTGCTCCTAGATGCACAGAGGCACCCCAAGATGGCGGGAAAAAGCCCAAATGGTGGCATGGATCTACCTGAAAGAATTCGACCCAGATCTTCTTCCAGCCAGAGGAAAAGTTTATTAAAAATAAAGCATATAAAGCATATAGACCAGGCCACAGGGCAGGCTGAGTCTTCTAGGCATGAGAGGTTCTCAGCATCAGAATAGGGGTAAAGTTGAATCTTGAGTACAGAAAGATTGGGGGGAGAGATCTTAGGAGTGGCCAAGTAGTTTGGGGTGATGGGAGGAGGGGTCTAAGGAGATCTAGATGGGAGTGGCCAGCAAGCTGGGGCAAACAGAACTCCTGGGTCCTGGACCTTTTGGCACCTAGCTAGGATTAAGGGTGGGAATGGCCAGGAAGGCAAAACAATGGAAGGGTCCAGGTGAGAATTTCCATTTGGAATGTCTGAGGGATTTGAACAGACAATGAGAATAGATAATGAAGGGAACTGAAGTGGGGGGGGGGGGTTGTTTTCAAAGGGATATAAGGCAGCTTCCAAAACTTTAAGGTTTTCCTGGGACGGTAGACAACTGAAGCCAGGTTCTTTTTGGAGCCAGGGAAGAAAAATGCATTTGAATAAGCTTTCAAATTGAGAGAGATAAAGTGAGTCTACAAGGAATCTAAAAGTTTTAAGGTTTTTCTGGGAACTGTAAACAAGGAGCCAAATTCCTTTTGGCATAAAGGGGCAAAGGTAAATCTCTTCAACTCCATTTGAATACCAAGGCTCAGTGACAAGTAAGAATTGTCATTTGATAGAGCTGTAGTTGAGGCAGCTGGGTGGCACAGCCCATAGAGCATTGTTCCTGGAGTCAGGAGGACCTGTGTTCAAATTCTGATTCAGATATTTGACACAGCTGACATTTACTATCTGTGTGACCCTGGGCAAGTCACTTAAACCCAATTGCTTCACCAAAGAAAAAAGAAAGAGGGGGTGTAGTGCTCAGATGGAAGAGGCAGGGAGGCCCAGCTTGGAAAGTCTAGGAGTGATATTGCATCACCCCATCCCCAAACACTTCCAGGGAACATTTCCCAGAAGCTTCCCATGGTATCTCATCTTGACGATCTTTCAAATGTCCCTTGGGATGTGGAAAAATCTGATTACCTAGGGCTACCTCTCTCAATGACTGGGGGGTCCAGGGGACCACTAATTACATAACCTTATGTACATATGACATATATGATGATCATGAGTTCGATCATTTCTCCATGCCTATTTTTAAGAAGAAAAACATCCCACTTACTGGAAAAATATCAGACTTTTTAAAAAACTTGAATACAATTCCAATGGTATGTTAGCAAAATGAAATGTTCATGTTTGTACTTAACTTAGACTCTTTGAAATGACAAAAGAGAAAGCTTATGCTCACTTATGGATGTAGCTTTTTATGGGATTATTACTTCTATCCATTGATGCAGTTACTCTTTAATTTTTTTTTAATAAAAAATGACTTCCAAAATTCACACCTATGGGCAAAATCCCTAAGAAAAACAGGAAATGGTCTCAAGCCCGCAAAGAACTCCTGGAAGAGCTCAAAAAGAAGCTTAAAAATCATAGAATGGAGGCAGAAGAAAAATTGGAAAAAGAAAAGAGAGCGACGCAAGAAAAGAACGAAAAAAAGAGTCAATAGCTTGAAAAACTGCATAAAAAGTATAATTGGCCAAATGGAAAAGGAGATAGAAAAATCCACTGAGAGTTGATGTAATTTGCATTTAACTAAATATTGATTTGGACCATATTCACTTAGGCTTTAAAAAAAAGTTACATGTACTTTCTCCTTCATGGATCTCTGCTCTGTGACAGGAAAACAAACAAACAGATAAACAATAACCACAAAAAACCTCTTATAACCACTACGCAATTAAGGAAAACAATTCCAATTACAAAATTTGTGATGCTGATTTTCTTACCACCTTACCAATCTGAAAACTTTTCTAATTATTAATGATTTGGATTAGTGGTTATAGATGTAGTTTTTTCTTATAATCATTGCTAACTGGCATTTCTTCCTTTGAAAATTGACTGTTCCTAGCTTTAGACCATGTCTATTGTGGTCATTCTTCATATGCTTGTATGGAACCAGTATCTGTCTTTCATGGACGTTGTCCATGAGGTCCTTATGTGGGAAACCTGCTGCAAATGTGTTTCCCAGTTAAGTGCTTCCCTTTAAATTTTAGACGTATTGTGGGTTTTTATGGGATGGAAATTGACCATTTCAGTCTCTTGTGACCCTTTCTGGCCCTTGTGTAGAGATCAGCTCTTCCACCACACATGATGGTATTTTCCTCATGGTTCCTCTAATTCCTTTATGGTGACCTTTTTTAAGTCATGTATTCATCAGGGGTTAATCTTCCCTACCCCAGCCTCCTCTCCCTGGTCTGGATTTATCTCCTAAATAACTCCTTTTTGTAGAGCAGGACAGCCTTCCTAGAGGCAAGTAACTCACTGTAACAATGCATTATGAAGTATTTGGAATGATTGTTTAAAAAATGTACAGAGTCCTTAAGACCGCATGTAGAACTTTGAGGATGTTTCACCTTCACCTTTCCAGTTTTTAAATCCTGAATCAGGTGCCCTTCCCTCTGAAAGGCATGCCAATCTCTTTTTTTATTGGGGGCCCATTTATCAGGTCACACTCTTGGACAAATAAAAAACCAACCACAAAAACACAAACAGTCCATTCAGAAGCATTTGTGGTAGATAATGGAGGGCCCAGATTCGTCACATCTCTGCTTGCTAATCCACATCTGTTGGAAGATGGAGAGGGGTCAGCATGGAACCTCCAAAGCAGACAGGGTATTTGTGCTCAGGTCAGGCAATGGTCTTGATTTTCACTGTGCTGGGGTTAGGGCTATGATCCCTTTCTGTATCCTGTCAGCAATGCGTGGGTCCAGGGTGGTACCACCAGATAATATGGTATTGGCATATAAATCCTTACAGATGTCAGCATCACACCTCATGACTGAGCTGAAGGGAGCTTTGTGGATTCCATAGGATTCCAAACCTAAGAAGGATGGTTGGCAGAGAGCTTCTGGACACCAGGAACTAGGAAATCTCATTGCCAGTGGTGATGACCTGACCACCAGGGAGCTCAAAGCTCTTTTCCAGAGAATAGCAAGTGACCATCTCCTGCTCAAAGTCCAGGGCCATGTAACACAGCTTCCTGATGTCACCCATGATTGCTTTCTCAGCTGTGATAGTGAAACTCTACTCTCTCTGTCAGGATCGTCATGGGGCAGTCTGTCAGGTCATAGCCAGCTGGATCCAGGCAAAGTATGGCATGTGGAAGGGCATGGCCTTCTGTGAGCAGCACAGGGTGAACTTCAGGGGCCTCAAGGAGCTCACCGTATAAAGTGTGGTGCCAGATCTTCTGTTCAATGAGGTTCTTCAGGGTCACAATAACTCTCTTGTTCTGGTCCACATCCCCCGTAGAGCTGTCTTTCTGGCCCATACCCACCGTCACATCCTGATGTCTGGGGTGCCCAACAATGGAAGGGAAGACAACCCTAGGGGCACTGCCTGCTGCAAAGCCAGCTTTGCACATTCTGGAACAATTGTCAACAATGAAGGCAGCAATATCATCTTCTGGGGTGAACTTTGCAGTGGCAAGTTTAAACCCTTGAGAGAGAGGAGATGGTATGGCACCTAGAGGCGGGGGGAGGGAAGTGCAAGCTGGCTGGAAAACCTCACAGCTCTCAGAAATTCTTTAATCTTTAAGAACTAGGTGGGGGAAATCTGGCATGTGGTAAAAACTGTAGCAATGAATTGTTGCAGTATTTGCTAGTGGCGAGAATATTCTGCAACTGTGGCTTTTGGGGTTGTGGTGTGCATATGTTCTGAAAGACAATCTTTCAACAAAAGGGCAAATCTGGAGTCAGTACTACCTTCTTTGCATATCAGTATGTGATCTTGCTTGAAAAAAAAAAAGACCCAACTATTCACTGCTTTCATTTTATTAAAATGATTTGGAAAATTGAGTAATTTCTTGGAAATATCCTTGTTCTGATTTGTTTCAACTTAAAACACTGTGAATTTTAACTCATTTCTAATTAAAATATATGAACTCTTTAAAAATATTTTATTCTAACTGCCCATAAGAGTTGTTGCTATTATTTTCATCTTCAAAAAAGCTCTGAGCAATATTAAATAGATATAACTATGAGATGTGTTTGAAAGAAAGAGCATTTGAGTGAATAGTAACATCCTGGTAGCAAGGTAAAAACTCTCTGAATATGGTCTAGGAAGTTTCTTTGTTACATAGTTAGGTTTAGAGAAATGAACAATAGAAGATTACCTTTGAGGAATACTGACTGGGCATAACTTAAATATTGTTCCAGATCTAATCCCAGTGTTATAATTCTAGAGTTATGTTTATGCCATTCTCATTTGTAACTCATCTGCAAGCAAGTTTGTGGAGGTTAAAGTTTCATCGACATTGCAAACTTCTTCACGCAAAATTTTTATTAGGAAGATTCATTAAAGGCATTCTTGAAACCTGAGACAAATTACAACTTGAACTTCTACTGAGAAAAAAAGAAGAATGTTTTCTAGGCTGAGATTCTTAATTATGTAGCTACAATGTTACTACGAAACGCTAGGACCAATCTGTTTTTTTTCTTTCCCAACAGTGAACTCTCAAGAATATAATGTCCCCGCTTTCCCCAGAAACAGTCCTCACTCTAGCAACCTGTAGGAAATTATAAGTGGGAGTTTTGGATGGAAAATGGGACAGTTACCTGTCTTAACATAATATAAAAGCAAAAGTAAATTGTGTCCTGTCGTTTTTATTTGGACCATGTTAATGGAGCAAATAAAGACCACACTGTTCAAGAGTTTAAAAAAATGCATTCTATTGAACTGTTTTTCTCTTCTCTTGTAGCTTAAAAAAAAAAAGCTGGTATGACAGGTCACTTTTGATCTGGATGCTGTGAGATCATAAATGTATCTATTATAGAATATGACAAAATGTTTGAAAAGTTAATAATGGGGTATATTTTGTTTTAATTAAAAAAACTAATGATAATGATAAATGACTAACTGTTGGGAGAAAAGCAGAGCAAAATCCTCTTAAGAGATCTTTGTCTGTGAGATTCCTTTGGATTTCTTACTTAACCTGTGAAAGGATCTTAACCAACCCTGCTGACAGTGTTCAGAGACTATATAATGCTTAAGTTTAAGGCACTAGGACCTCTCCCTGCCAAAGTAAGGAAAGGTATGGGCTAAACTGTAAATAATAAGTGAATTTTATCTGAGATAATTTAGAAAATCATGAAATTATATATGTTAATAATTGGCATATGTTAAAGTTACATTTGTGAACCAACTATTCACTGGGGGCAAACTAGTACTCAGTGTATTCATGTAAGACTCCAGGATGTACTATTTGTGCTGATTGTCTTCCTTATCCAACATTCCACCAGCATGTTCTGCACATTCTCCGCCATGACCTCATTGTACAGCTCTTTCTGAGAATGGTCTAGGAGGTACCACTCCTCCTCAGTGAAGTCCACAAGCACATCCGTGAATTTCACCAACTCCTAAGCCATCAAAAGTCACATCATTTAGAGCTGAAAGAGACTCCAGAATTCATGTAGTCCAATCCTTATCCACTTAGAAGAAACTGAAGCAGAGAAGGGATTTGCCTAAAACTCATATAATCTTAATGAGTGTCACAGCAAACACTTGAAACTAGTCATTAAGAGCCCCATGGAATATTGAGAAAAGCATTTTCTATTTGAAGTGAAAATCAGGTTGGAATAATAAAAGCTGGAAAAATGTCTTACTCTATGATGTTTCTTCCAATGGAATTAGAGAGAAGGCATGTGCTCCATTAGTGAGGTATTAGAATCTGTGCAGGAGGGAGAGGGTCATGTGGAATTCCTCCCCACTAGCAGTGTCCTAAGTGACGTATTCAGAGAATTCTATAAAGAGTTTGTGGAAAGCTGATGAGTATTCTGTATTCTTGGGGGATGTGGGGAGAATTGAACAGTGATCACTGAGAAAAGAACGAAGAAAAGGGAACGATATCTAGTAAATTTCCTTAGAGTTGGAAATAAATTCTTCACAAGATAAAAGTATAAAAGAATCCTAAAGAGAGATTACTCACAAGCTGGCCTCACCTGAATGGAATGAGACTTATTTCTGGGGAAGTGAAGTAGAGTTCTCTATTCTTCTACTGGGAGGCTGAGATGACACTGGGCATGATGTGTCTTGGTCAAAAATATCTGCTGTCATTGCGTTAGGATTGCTTTCAATTGTTCATGGAATGTATTTATTCATTTTATTATTTAATTAGAGAGAAATAAAAGTAACTGTGGGAAAAGGAGGGTTCCTTCATTCAATAAAAATGTATTTTTTTTTTTTTTTGGTGAGGCATTGGGGTTAAGCGACTTGCCTAGGGTCACACAGCTAGTAAGTGTCATGTGTCCAAGGCCATATTTGAACTCAGGTCCTCTTGACTCCAAGGCCTGAGCTCTATCTACTGCGCCACCTAGCTGTCCCAAAAGGTAATATTTTATGAGCTGGGGTTGGAGATTGACCTAATGCATAAGGAAGACACTGACACTATTTATGAAAAATAAATTATTTCAACATATTGCTAGAACTCAAGAACACTGGGAATCAGGAATAGAGAGAATGAGTCAAGAGGCAGACTGATTTATATCATACAAGAGAGTGGCCACATCTGCAAACCCTCTGATGCTTGGGAGGGCTCATCTATTTATCCAACCTGCTACATGTAGAATACATGTTTAGCCAATTCACGTGGCTTTTGATGCTCTTCCATTCCATTTTCTTCTATTTCTAGCAGAATGGTGTGATTCACTTTTTCAGAAGTTGTATCGTTTTAGAGCAATTCTCTTTCATGTAGATAAAAATCTCTTCACTTTCTTGACATCTTGATTTTATTCAAAACATCTGGTTTATCTTCTGTTTCTAATGTATATTTTACTTTTAGCTTTCTTTATTTCTATTATTAAACTTCTGAGGAATTAAAGAATTTTTTAGACTTCTCTTGAGTTTTTAGATTCCCAAGAATTTACAAATTTTCCTTTTCATTTGGTGTTCTGGGTCATGATCCTTCATTGCATTGTATTTATTCAAAATATGAACAATCACTAGAGGAAGGCCTTGCTTTTCTTCACTAATAATTCATCTATTGCATCCCTGCCTTGCGCTTATCAGAAGCTCCTGCACGCCTCTTTCCTACTCCCCCCCCCACAGTCTCTCTCCCCCACCATGGGGTGAGCTCATGGACTCCAAACCTCCCAGAAGGAGAGGGTCAGCTCACACATCTCCACATCTGCCCCTGGCTGCACTACTCTGGGACTTCTCACTGACTGTGCCACCAAGACCCAGTTCCTTTTGCCCCAAATCTCTTCCTCTGGGGTGTTGTCTTACCCTTGAAAGGGTAAACTCCCTGGGGCAGGACAGTCTTTCTTCTCTTCTGTTTGAATCCCCAGGCGTTGACACAGTGTAGGGCACACAGAAGGTGCTTCATAAATGCTAACTGACTACTGACTGTCCAGACACTTTCATGTGTCCATCTTGCTTTTTATGTTGCTTTCCAAGCTCATCACGACATAGGCATCACTTACTTTTGCAGTCTTCTTACACCTCACAACCTGCCACCTACTCTGACCCAATGGCACTGCCCTCCTTCTCGTGCCAGGAAGAAGACATTCCATCTCCAGGCTCTGGGCTTTTTCTCTGGCTCTCCAGAAACGCTGGAATTCTCTGCCTCCTCATTTAGGCTTTCTGGGGTCCTTCAAGTCTCAACCAAAATCCTACCTTCTATTTCCCCCCCCCCTTCATTCTAATGCCTTCATCCTAGTGCCTTCATCCGTTTAATTATATCCCGTTGCTCTGTCTATAGCTTGTTTGTACATATCTGTGTGCTTCTTGTCTCCCCCATTAGACTATGAAGTCCTTGAGGGCAGACACTGCTGTTTGCTTCTTTTTCCAAGACCCCTACTAAGCACAGTGCCTGGCACATAGTAGGCACTAAATAAGTGTAGAATAGGGGCAGCTAGGTGGTGCAGTGGATAGAGCACTGGCCCTGAGGTCAGGAGGACCTGAGTTCAAATCCAGCCTCAGACTACACACTTGACACTTACTAGCTGTGTGACCCTGGGCAAGTCACTCAACCCCAATTGCCTCACCAAAAAATGGGAAAAAAAATAAGTGTGGAGTAAATAACTGCCTGCATTCTCTTCTTCTCAGAACCTCTTCATGTGATCTTACATTGGCTTCTTTCCTCCATTCTCTAAGACAATGGGAGCCTTGTCTTTGGAAAGGCCGACTAAATATGTGGCCGTTTGATCCCACCCTATCCTCCCCAACAGTTGGCACACTCAATCATTCTGACACCCAGGTCCCTCACATTTTTAACCTTTCTCCATCAGCTGGTCCCTTTCCTACTGACTTCAAAAATACCCATCTCCCCCTTCTTTAAGGAAGCCTTCCCTAAACCCTCACCACTCTTGAGCAATCATTCTATCTCACCTCTGTTTCTCAGCCAAACTCCTTGAAACATCTCTCTGAACTTTCCACTTTCCTCTCATTCACTCCTTAGTTATTTTTCAGGTGTTTCAGTTGTGTCTGACTCTTCTAGATGCCATTTCAGATTTTCGGAGCAAAGATGCAGGAATGGTTTCCCATATCCTGCTCATGCTCATTTTAGAGATGATAAACTGAGGCAAATAGAATTAAGAGACTTAAGTGACTCAGGATCTCAGAGTTAGTAAGCGTCTGAGGCTGGATTTGAATTCATGGAGATGAGTCTTCCTGACTCCAGGCCTAGTGCTGTACCACTGGCCTACCTTGCTGCCCCCCACTCACACTTGGCTTTCATCCTTCCTTTCCCGAAAGTGCTCTCTCCAAAGGTAGCGTTGATGTTTTAAATCTCCAAATCTGATCATCTTTTCTCAGTCCTCATCCTAACTGACCTCTCTCCATTCTAGTCTTGCCCACCCATCTTCTACAAGGAGCCTTTCTTGGGCCACATTCTTTAATTTCCTGAAATTTACCTTACACAATGTGCTTACTATGTGCCAGACACAAGCACTTTACAAACATTATTTCATCTGACCTTCACACTCATTATTTTCCAGGTCCCACTGCTACCATTTTATAATAGAGAAAAGTGTCTAAGGCCACATTTGAACTCAGCTTTTCCAGGCCCGGAACTCTATCCAGTGTACCTCCTAGCTTGTGATTATGGAAGCTAGTACATATGAATGCATGCATCTTTATAGGACTTTACAAATTGTATCCCATTTTCCTCTTCCATTCTTGGAATCCCAAGAGCCTATGAGTTGCTTGGACCAGAGTATATGCTTAATAAAGCTCATTGATTTGTTGACTTGATGAAACCCACTAGAAAGTGAGTTCCTTGAGGGGAGGGGCTGCTCATCTTGCTTTGTACCCCCAGCACTTAGCAGAATGTCTGGCACATAATCAATGCTTGTGAAATTACCAGGAGGGAGTCTCCAGATAATGGGCATTGGAGCCATTCTCTTATTTTCTGCATTCCAAGATCTGGCAGTATCAGTGTTACTCAATGAAGGGGTCCCATTTTGAATCAAGGCTGGGATCTGTTGAGAATGAGTTGACTCAAATGTATAAATGCCATAGAGGATATTCCAGGAGGAATCTTAGAATTTTTCTAAAGCACTGTATTGCATTCTTTAGCCAAGTTCTTTCCAAGGCTGATAGTATCAATGTGAATTAAAAGAAATGTGGCTAAACTGTCCATATCTTTAACCAACTGACTTTACTATGAGATAAATGATCCAAGGAATGATAACAAAAAAATGATAGCCAGCATTTCTATAGGGATTTAATGTTTGTCAAGTGTTTTACAAATATTGTTCAATTTGATCCTCATTCAAGCCTGGGAGTAAGGTGCCCTTCTTATGCCCATTCTACAGATGGGGAAACTCAGGCAGGATTAGATTACATGACTTGCCCAGGGACATACAGCTAGTAAGTGCCAGAGACTGAATTGCAATTCAGGCTTTTGATTCCAAGCACAACATTTTATCCACTGAGCCATAAAGCTCGTTAAAAAGTCACTGAAGAAATTGATATCCAACAGTAACGAAAACATTTATACAATGAATTTTTTTTTGCCTGTAAACAACAGGAAACCAAATGAGTGCCAGTTAATGGAAGAATGGCCGAAGAAACGAATATTAATGTGAATACCATGGAATATTGAGGAGATATGACAAACATTAGGATTTCAGCCAAAAATTATTACATTTATAGCATTTTATATACAGGACATGGTTTGGGATGTTTAATGAGGTCTCTTCTGTTAGGAGGTCCAATGAAATTCTGTGCTGCAGCAGAAGGTCTTATCCTTGGTAATCGGATGCCTAACTTATACCTCCAGCATGATTTCTCCAAAGTACAATCAAGTAAAAGCTCAAGGGGAAGCCCTTTTCACATCCATCACCTTTTCTTACCTTCATTCCAGTAGGAATAAGGATGTCTACTGATCACCCTCCTCCAGAGAAAAGCATGGTCCCCCTGAGCACTTAAGGCTTCTCTCCACAATGAAGCCTCTGATGGAAAGTAAGGGAGGATCTCTAGCTGAAAGCCTTCCCACACTGAGTGCACAGGGACCTGTTCCTCAGAATGGTTTATCTAATCCTGAAGAAGGTCTGAATTCCATTTGAATGCCTTTCCTTATTCATGACAATGATCAGATTTCTGTCTCATATGAATTCTTAGATGGAAAATAAGGGATGATTGTTGCCTGAAAGCATCACCATCTTCATTATATTCGTAAAGTTTCTTTTAAGAAGAATGGTAACCACAGGCCTTGCCACATTCAAGACACTCATGAGGTTTGTCTGCAGTGTGGACTCTATGATGTTTAGCAAGACTGGAGCTGCATAGGAAAGCCTTTCCACTTTGGTTACATTCTTAAGGCTTCTCTCTACTGTGGATTCTCTGACGTGCAGTGGGAGTGGAGCTTAATGTGAAAGTCTTTCCACATTGATTACTTTCAAAAGGTCTCTCTTCAGTGTGGATTTTCTGATGTGCAGCAAGATACTTCCACATTGTGAAGGTCTTTCCACATTGATTACATTCATGAAGTTTCTCTCCAGTGTGGATTCTCTTATGTGCAGCAAGACTGTATCTCTGTGCGAAAAACTTTCCACACTGATTACATTCAAAAATTTTCTCTCCATTGTGGATTCTCTGATGGCCAATAAGGAATGATCTGTGGCAGACAGCCTTCCCACATTTATCCCATTTATCAAAATTCCCCCCAGTATGAATCTTCTGAGGTCTATCAAGATCTGAATTCCACCCAAAGGCCTTCCCATTCTGAACACATGCATATCTTTTCATTCCAAGGTGAAATGTAGGTTGGTAAGGAAGAGATGAGTGATGGCATGAAGTTGCTTCATTTTCATTATGTGCATCAGGTTCCTTTCTGATGGGAATTTGCTGATAAGTAGTGAGTTTAGAGTTCTGACTCAAGGCCTTCCCACCTTTATTACTTACAGAACGCATTCCTCCAGTATCACTTTCTGATGTCTAATGAGGTCTGAACTCCAGCTCAAGGCCATTTCCCATTGATTGTCTGGATACACTGGCATTTCAGGAGGCTTCCCCTGGGAATGAAAAAACTCTAGCCCTTCAGTAAAGCACTTGGTATATTCACTATCCTGATCACAGTCATTGCCTGAGGTCATTTTCTTATGGTGATTTAGGATTCAAGACTGTCTGAATCTCTTTCCAATTTCATCAAATTCACAGTCACTCTTTGGATTTTTATCTAACTTGATAATAGAGTCATGGATTTCTCTCAACTTGAAGTCCCAGACACAGTCACTGAAGAATCTTTGCAGGTCACATTCTTCCACAAAAATTCCCGCTGTTCTAGTCTTTTCATTTACTTCAAAGCTAGTCTCTGCATCTGAAGAAAACAGACAATCAAATATATGGACACGAAAAGATATACATACATAGATAAATACAATAGCAATTGTTCCTTAAGATTTATGCAGCTCCTGAACTCATCACCAACTTAAAGGCAATACAACTTTTTGGATATACTCTTTTTTATCTTTTTACTTAATAATATTTTATTTTTTTTCCAATTACATGTAAAGAATTTTCAATATTCGTTTTTGTAAGATTTTGAATTCCAAATTTTTCTCCTTCCCTCCCCCTTCCCCACCATAGCAAGCCATCTGATACAGGTTATACATGTATGATAACATTAAACGTATTTCCACATTAGTCATGTTGTGAAAGAAGAATCAGGACAAAAGAGAAAAACCAAAAAACAAAAAGGTAAAAATAGTATACTTAGATTTGCACTAAGACTCCAGAGTTCTTTCTCTGGATGTGGTTAGCATTTTCCATCATGAGTCTTTTGGAATTTTCTATCATAGTTTATCATTGCTTAATGTTACTGTTCCTGTGTGCAATGTTCTCCTAGTTCTGCTCACTGCACCCATTATCAGTTCATGTAAGTCTTTCTAGGTTTTTCTGAAATCTGCCTGCTCATCATTTGTTATAGCACAATAGTATTCTATTACACTCATATACCACAATTTCTTCAGCCGTTAGACAAGTGATGGGCATCCCTTCAATTTCCCATTCTTTGCCACTACAAAGAGAGCTGCTATAAATATTTTTGCACATATAGGTCCTTTTCTCTTTTTTATGATATCTTTAGGATACAGACACAGTAGTTGGATCAAAGGGTATTCACTGTGTATAGCCCTTTAGGCATAGTTCCAAATTGTTCTGCAGTATGGTTGGATCAGTTAACAACTCTACCAACAATGCATTAGTGTTTTAATTTTCCCACATCTTCTCCAACATTTATCATTTTCCTTTTCTGTCATAATAGCCAATCTGATAGGTGAGGTGGTACCTGAGAGTTCTTTTAATTTACATTTCTCTAATCAATAGTGATTTAGAGCATTTTTTTCATGACTATGGATAGCTTTAATTTCATTATCTGAAAATTGCCTGTTCATATTATTTGACCATGTATCAATTGAGGAATGACTTGTATTTTTTTTTTTTGGCTGGGCAATGGGCTTAAGTGACTTGCCCAGGGTCACACAGCTAGTGAGTGTCAAGTGTCTGAGGCTGGATTTGAACTCAGGTCCTCCTCACTACAGGACTGGTTCTCTATCCACTTTGCCATCTTGCTGCCTGAATGACTTGTATTCTTATAGATTTTTACAAAGATCTTTGTAAATTTGAGATATGAGATCTTTTTCTGAAAAACTGTCTATAAATTTTTTTACCCACCCATTTGCTGCTTTCTTTCTGGATCTTGGCTACATTTGTTTTATTTGTACAAGTCCTTTTTAAATTTAATGTCATCAGAATTATCCAATTTACATGTCACTCTGCTCTCTATCTCCAGTGTGTTCATAAATTATATCCTATCCATAAGTCTGATAAGTAATATGTTTTGTGTCATTCAAATTTTCTTATAAAAATCTCACTTTATATCTAGATCTTGTATCCATCTTGATGTTATTTTGTTAAATGGTGTAAGGTATTGGTCTATTTCTGCAATATTTCTTTCCAGTTTTCCCAACAATTTTTTTTTATCAAATAATGAATTCTGATCCTCAAAACTTGAGCTTTTACACTTCTCAAATCCAAGGTTACTATATTTATTTGCTACTTTAAATTTTATGTTTACTCTGTTCCATTGATTTACCTTCCTATTTCTTAGCCAATACTAGATAGTTTTGATAATTACTGCCTTATAATAAAGTTTAAGATCTGGTACTGCTAAACCTCTTTTCTTTACATTTTTTTCCATTGGTTACTTTGATATTTTTAACCTTTTGTTCTTCCAAATGAATTTTGTTGTTATTTTTTCTAGCTCAGTAAAATAAGTTTTTGGTAATTTAAATGGGATGCCATTGAACCTACATATTTATATGTTACTTTAGGCAAAATTGTCATTTTTATCATATTAGCTCTGCCTACCCATGAACAATGAGTATTTCTCTATTTGTATTTGATTTTATTGCTATAAAGTTTTTTTTTAATTTTATGGTTATGTACTTCCTGGGTTTGTTTTGGCAGCTGTACTCCCAGGAGTTTTATGCTATCTAGAGTTATTTTTAATTGGGAATCTCTTACTATCTCTTCTTCCAGGATTGTATTGGTATTATATAGGAATGCTGCTCCTTTATGTGGGTTTAATTTATATCCTAATGATTTGTTAAAATTATTAACTGCTTCATTGAACTTTTTAGTTGAATCTTTGGGATTTTACAAGTATAGCATCATATCATCTGCAAAAAAAAAAGTTGTTTTATTACCTCATTCTCTATTCTGATTCCTTCTATTTCTTTTGCTTCTCTTATTGCTATTGCTAGGATTTCCAACACAATATTGCATAATATTGGTGACAGTGGGCATCCTTGTTGAACACTGAATCTTGGTGGGAAGGCTTCTACCTTATTCACATTACACATAATGCATGATGATGGTCTTAGGCAAATTTTAAAAATCAATTGAAGGAAAAATCCATTTATACTTTTACTTTCAAGTATTTTTTTTTAATGGAAGTGATTGTTGTGTTTTATCCTAAGTTCTTTCTTTACCACTTGATATAATTGTATGATTTTTGTTATTTTTATTATTGATATAGTCAACTATATGAATAATTTTCCTTATGTAAGTAATATATTGTGGTAATCTCCTAGGTAGTATTTTATTTAGAATTTTTGCATCCATATCCATTAATAAAATTGGTCTATAATATTCTTTCTCTTTTTTACTCTTCCAAGTTTAAGTATCAATAGCATATTTGTTTCATAAAAGGAGTTTGGTAGAGTCCCTTCTTTGCCTATTATTCCAAATCATTTCTTTACTTAATATTGAAATTAGTTGACCTGTAAGTGTTTGGTAGAATTTCCTTGTAAATCTGTCTGATCTTTTTCCTGAAGAAACTTTTTCCCTAAGAAACTCATTCATGGCCAGTTCAATATCTTTTTCTAACAAAGGATTGTTTAGATATTCTGTTTCCTCTTCTGTTCAGTCTATGAGAATATGGCTCCAGCACTACCAGCACTCCACTCTCACCTGCTTCCTCTGTCTCAGTTCTTCCTGTCAGGACTTGTTTGTATGTGGCAATTGCTCCATTTTGCATTTCCCTACCCAATTTTATTTTTTAGAACTAAACCATCATACTCAACTAGCACAAGCTTTACTTTCAAACTATCCAAGTAATGATGACATTTTTAAGAGTACAGATAACATTTTCACATATAAAAAGTAAAGAGCTTGACCTAATTGAGTCCCTTATAACTGCTCTTTAATGTTTACTTTATGTTTTTCTTGGATCTTCTATATCTAATTTTCCATTGAGTTCTGGTTTTTTGTCATGGATAATTGAATGTCTTTCAGTTTATTATGTGGCCTTTTTTGCTTTTTTTTTTCTAGCAGGTATTATATTCAGACTTGCTGGGCAAGTTATTTTTGGTCACAACCCAGCTCCCTTGCTCTCTAAAATAAAATATCTTAATAAGCCCTGTGGCCTTTTAATGCAGAAGATGCTTTGTCTTGTGTTATCTTGATTTTAAATTGATATTGTATCTAGACTCTTTTAATGATCATAGCTTTCAGGTAATCCTACAATTCTTATATTGTCTCCTTGTTCTATTCTCCATAGCATTCATTATTCTAAGGAGATGTTTCATGATCTTGTCTATTTTTTTTTCATTCTGTTGGTTTTATTTTAGTATTTCTTGGTATCTTATAACATCATTAACTTCCTCTTGCCTGATTCTCCTTGTAAGAAGTTATTTTCTTCCTTGAGTTTTGGGATCTCATTTTCTAATTGGATGCCTTTTCATAATTTTCTCAATTTTCCTAATTATTCCTCCAAATTATTCTTCCAAAGAACCCTGCTTGGCCTTCTGACCATTTGACATTTTCTTTAAAGTGGAGGAGCTTTTTAAACTTCACTCTCTTCCCCTGAGTATGAACCCTGATTGTCTCCATGCCATAGTAGCTGTCCATGGTCAGGTTTTTTCTCCTTTCTAATGCATTTTTATTTTTATTTTATTTTATATTAAGTCATGTATTGTTCTTGTCAGTTCTATCCCTGAAGTGTGGGGGATGATACTCTATGCCTGGTGTCCTTCTTACTGTTATTTTCAGAGCTCTGTATGGGAGCCCAACCCTGGACACTCCTCTATATCCCTGAACTCAAGGACAGGGCTCCCAGCCACACTGTCACAACAAATGCTCCCACTTCCTGGGGTCTGCAGCCACAAACACCAGCTAACTCCTTTTACCAGAAAATGAAATCAGAGACTCTGTTCTCCTACAGGCGCCCACAGTGATCAGGGTCCTCACCCCTGTACTACCCACCCTCACCAGATGTGGGCTCCCACCTTCTTGGCCACATCCACAGCCTGGAAGCATGTATGGTTAAGCTCAACTGGGCCTGGTGTCCAGCCACAGGAGGGGATCTTTCAATCCCCTCCTTCCACTGTCTAACCCCCACAAACTGTCACTGTCCTTGAGGTGAAAGCTCCTGAAGCAGAGGCCACAGGGCCTGCTGCCCCCGGGGCTTGCTGTTTGTTGATTCAGCAGACTCTGCCTGGAGACATGGGCCAAACCTCCACCAGGGAGGTCCTGTCAAGCTGTCTTAGGAGGACAATTTCTGGACTTTTAACCACTCCTGCTGCTCAAAATTCATTTTGAGGTATCTTTTTATTGTTTTGGGGAGATTCTTGGAGAGCCAAGTATTTCCTGTCCCATTCTACCATTTTACCAGAATACTTTTCCATTCCTTTTAGTATGATGTTTTCAGTGACCTCCTCAGAATCCTAGACCAAGGAAGAATATGGCACCAAGGTCAGCTACCTGACTGGTGGTAAATTGTTTAACTTGAAAAGGCTACAAACTAAGACAAAAGTGTTGGTAAAAGAGTTGGTGCAGGTAAATGACTGTGCACTCAGTGCAGCTTCTGAGGCCGAGATGCACCAGACTATGGATCCATTCTCTGCCTCTTGTGCTAATTTTGGCCTGACAATTAACACCAAGAAAAGAGAGGAAATGATCCTTACCCAGGGACAGCAGGTTCTGGACATTCTCCAGCATGACCTCCTTGTACAGCTCTTTCTGAGAATGGTCCAAGAGGCCCCACTCCTCCTCAGTGAAGTCCACAACCACATCCTGGAATGTCACCAGCTCCTAAACCATCAAAAGTCACATGATTTAGAGCTGAAATAGAGACTCTAGAATTCTAGTCCAAACTTCATTAACTAAGAGGAGGTAACTGACACAGAGAGAAGTATTTTGCTAAAACTCATATAACCTTTATGAGCGTCAGAGCCAATACTTGAAAGCAGTCATTAAGAACCCAATGGAATATGGAGAAAATTTTATATTTGAAGTGAGAATCACGTTGGAATAATAAAAGCTGGAAAAATGTCTTACTATACAACGCTTCTCCCAATGGAATTAAGGAGAAGGTATGGGTTCTAGAGATTCTCTGGAGGAGGAAGAGAGAAGTTGCCGTGAATCATGTCTCAGAGTCGTGTCTTTTGCCCCAAATCTCTTCCTCCGGAGTGTTGTCTCCCCTTGAAAGTGTAAACTCCCTGGGGCAGGACAGTCTTTCTTCTCTTCTGTTTCAATCCCCAAGCCTTAACACAGTGCATGGCACATGGAAGGTGCTTAAGAACTGCTTGTTAGCTACTGACTGCCCAAACACTCTCATCTGAGGATCTTGCTTTTAAGCCTACCATGACCTATGCATCCCCTCATTTTTTGGTCTTCTTAAACATTCCTTCCCATTACCTACTCTTTAATCCAATGACACTGGTCTTGTTATGCCAGGTAGAAGACACTCCCTGTCTAGGCTCGGGGCATTTTCTCTGGCTCTCCAGAATGGCTGAAATTCTCGGCCCCCTCATGCAGGCCTCTTGGGTTCCCTCAAGTCTCACCTAAAATCCCACCTGCTAAAATATAGGAAGCCTTTCTCAACATCTCTTCATTCTAGCACCTTCCTTCTTTAATTATATTCTGCTTACCAGTCTATACCTTGTATGTACATATTTCTGTTCTTGTCTTCATCCCCAATAGACTGGAAGCTCCCTGAGGGCTGACAGTGCTTTTTGGTTCTTTTTCATGACCTCTACTAAGCACAGTGCCTTGTACATAGTAGGCAATTAATAACGGTTTACTGAAAAATAATGCTTACATTCTCTCCTTCTCAAAACCTCTTCATGTATTTTTTTTTTTTTTGGCTAGGCAATGAGGTTAAGTGACTTGCCCAGGGTCACACAGCTAGCAAGTATTATGTGTCTGAAGCCAGATTTGAGCTCAGGTCCACCTGAACCCAGGGCCGGCGCTCTATACACTGTGCCACCTAGCTGCCCCCGCTCTTCATGTATTCTTACAATGGCTTCTTTCCTCCATGTTCATTTGTGTCTGACTCTTTGAGACCCCATTTGGGATTTTCTTGGCAAAGACACGGGAGTGGTTTTCCATTTCCTTCTCCATTTCATTTGACAGATGAGGAAACTGAGGCCAACAAGTCAAGTGACTTGCTCAGGATCACATAACTATTAAGTATCTGAGGCAAGATTTAGACTTATGAAAATGAGTCTTCCTGATTCCAAGCCCACCGTTCTATCCACTGGGTCACATTTCTGCCCTACTGTGAGGGACTGTTTGATGCCAGCTACTGCCAGATGGGGGTTGTGCCAATGTGGGACGGAAACTGGGTACCAGAAAGTAACTGGAGCTCTTGCTCCAGGGGCAGAGGTGGTACTGGGTGGAGTTGTAATGTACTGGGATGAGATCTGGGCTCAGAGAGGTAACCGGAGCTCTCGCTCCCGAGACTGGAGCGGTGCTGAATGGAGCTGTGACAAGCTGGGGAGGAAGCGGGGTACAGGGAAGTGGCCGGAGCGCGCACTCCTGAGGCAAGGACGGTGCCGCTTGGGAGGGGGATGGCAGAGAACGAGCTCTCTCTGTCTAGCCTCCTTCTTTAGGTACTACGCTGACCCCAGACGCCTCCTTCCTGTGACCAAACCTGACTTCCTGAGTCACGTATGCTCCCTAGGTGTAGCACCGACCCCAGACACCTCCCCCGGTATCTGGACCCGACTTCCTGCGTCACGTACATTCTCCTTTGTCTATGCACTGATCCCTCACGCCTCCTTCCAAATCTCTGGGACCCACTTCCTGTGCCACGTATGCTCCCTTTGTCTGGACACTAGCTGGACATCCCTTTTTGATATTTGATCCTCGACGGGTCACTATGAGCGGGCTGAGGAGGAGGGACGAAGAAGGTACTAAAAAGAGCTGCAGGGAGGGGGGGGGCGGAGTCGGCTTCTGCTCCTGCTTGCGCCTTCCTGCCTGGCCTTGCTGTGATGATTATTGAATAAAGTTCAGGTTTTTGCACCTCCCGATCGGCTAGTTTCTGGTTTACCCGGGTGGCCTCCGATGATACGTGAGTATGACTCTGGTTGGCTGATTTGGTTGAAAGAGTGTGCGCGGTTTGGACCGGCACACCCCACCCCCTACCTTATTCCTTAAAAATTTACAAATTGGCTTTCATACTCACCCTCCTGAAACCGCTCTCCTCAAGTTATCGCCGAACTCTTTAATTGCCCAATCTGTTGCACTTTTCTCAGCCCTCA
>NW_020950059.1:0-6925 GCF_900497805.2 Vombatus ursinus | reverse complement strand
GGTCCTCTATCCTCTCTGACCCAGGAACACTGGCTTCCTGGCTGATCCTGGACCACACCCTCCATCCCTGACCCTTTGCCTTCCCAATGACTGTCTCTCATACTTAGAATGCCCTCCCCTTTCCCTGGGCCTCCTGGCTTCCTTCTCATCTCAGCTAAAATCTCACCTTCTGAAAACAGACCTTTCCTGGTCCCTGAAGTTGCCAGAGCCTTCCCTCTCAGGGTGCCTCCCATCCACACTGTACAGAGCTTGTGTGGACATAGCTAATGAGATATTTGCCCCTAATTAGACTGTGAGCTCTTGGAGGGCAGGGATTGTTAATTTTAAACCTTCGTTGGCATCCCCAGTAGATCAACACAATGCTTGGCACAGAGGAACCATTTTCTAAATGCTTCTTGACAACTTAAGAAATGACAAATGAAAGGGATTCAGAGAGACCTGGGAAGGCTTGTGTGGCCTGAGGCAGGAGGACATGAGCACAAGCAGGAGGACAATGTCTGCTCTGCTCACAGCACAGCAAAGGCCAACCTGCGTCTAACAGGATAAAGCTTCCTTGGCTCTCTCGGCTTCCAGGTTTGCTGATGTGGTCAGGTCTGTGGATGGACTGCACTCACCTGGGATGAGGGGCTCTGGGTCCCAGGGGCCATGCTGTCTGGTTCTAGGCTCTCTCCTAGGAACAGGCTTTGGTCATCTGCAAGCTGACCTGGGGAGGGAGAAGGATCTCAGAGTGGGGGAGACCATGGTCTACCTGGAATTGTAAACTTTATAGTCTCAGAGCAGGTACAAGTCCCAGGACCTGCTCTCTGGAGAGAGACTCCACCACAGGAGGAGGGTAGCAGGGAGGGTCAGGCTGAGAAGTGAGCTTGGTCTGAACAGGAAGAAGACTTGCCTCCCACTTTAACTCCTGCTCTTTGGCCTCATACCCCTCCCCCATCCTCCTCCAGAGACCAGGAGGCAGAAGGGGCTTGGGATCCCAGCTGGGATGAGACCAGTCAGAGCCTCAATGGCTCCAGAGCCAGAGCTCTGCTTCCACCTGATACTATGGGCGAGATATGTGAGTCGGGCACCTGTGACCCATTGGGAAAACTGGGCGTGGCACCCGAGGACCTTGGGGATGGGACAGGGAGCCTGGAAAAGCAGCTGGTGCAACCTCAGGAGCCAGGCCTTGGAGGGAGACCTGCTCTGGGCAAAGCTGGAGGACACTCACAAAGAGGTCAGAGAGGGAATGTGAAGTCCAATGGAAAGGGCAGCCAGCAGAAGCGGGGGTGGGGAGGGACACTCATTCAGGCCTACCTGGAGCTGGCTGGCAGAAGGCACAGAGACCTCAGCTCCCAGGGAGGAAGGCACAGAATTCTTAACTCTGATTGTGTCTGCTTCTAGCCAACCTGCTCTGGGTGGGTCCTCCTAACCCCAATAGCTCCATCCTGCCCTGCTCTCCACCTTCTAGAATGACCTCTCCCCCTCATAGTCCTCTTCCCTGGCTTTCAAACTTTACCCTAAGATTACCACCCACCTGGCTGGTCATCTCTGAGCTCCCGTCCCCCATAGCTGTCCCACCTCTCTCCTTCCCTTACCCTGCTCTGACGCTCCAAACCTCCTCAGCAGAACCTCCTGGTCTTCCAGCTCTCCCTGCTCATCTTCTTCCTCACAAGGATATGCCCAGCCTACATCCCTCCTGCTTCTCCCAGCCATTGCCCTCCCCTGATTCCCTCCCCTCTCAGGCCCCCCTTTCTTCCTTGCAGCCTGGGCCCAGACTTGCCCACCCTTATTTAACTCTCCTTCAAACTGGAAACATTTCCCACCTTGGCCCATCTCCATTCCTGACCTTCCACACCCCAATCCTAACACTGAGGGGGTGTTTCCCTCTGTCTTGTTTTTGTTTCCCAAGAGATGTTCTCTCACTGGAAGACAGCTGGGTCCTAATGAGGAGCTGAGGTCAGGACATCGGGACACCTGGTCCCGGAGAGTGTGTTACGGCTCAGGTTATAAACTTCATCTACTTTTATAAACCTTCACATCTGCCTCTAAGTCTACAGGTTTTTTATTTTTATTTATTTGTTCGACAAGGTAAAGAGGCCATTCTCTGCCTCATTTCTTATTAATCACTGAATGGGCATTGCCTCGGTCAAGTGAAGGGAGACATGTTAAAGACCTTAGCTTGAAAAGGTCAAGGTCCCCCCTCTGCATCCTCAGGCCTCTCCAATTCTTCTAATCTATGTCTGGCCACTGGACACAGATGACTCAGGAGGAGAAAATGAGGCTGGTGACTGCACAGCCTCCCTCAGTTAAATCCAGTTCACTTGCATGTCATGGCACTCCCTCCCTGATGCCTTTGTCCTCTTTCAGAATGAAGGGCAAGCAACAACAGAGGTTTGGCTGTTACCTGATTAAGCAACTGAAATCCATCTACTGCAGGTCCCACTATTTTCTTGTTCATCCCTCAAAACCTGGGTTCTATTGATCCTTGTAGTAATTTTTTTTGTGTGAAAGTAAAGACAGTCACCAAACTCCTGGACCTCATCTGGCAATGGGGAATGGTGGGCAGGGAGGGCACTAAGGTTGAAAATGTTACTGTGCTGGGTAATGGGGCCTTAGAGCACAGATTAACGCTCATACTTGAGGTACCAGAGCAGAGTGGGATATCACCTTGGTTCTTGTTACCTCAACTGGAGAGAAAAGGGAAAGTTTGGGGATGAAAATGAAGCCAAAAGAAGGAGCATATATATGTATTCATATGTGTGTGTGTGTGTGTGTGTGTGTGTGTGTGTATCTATATATATCTCTGCTTGGCTTGGTAGTAAAGCTTAAGTGGTAAAGTTGAGAATTATGAGCTGTTTTTTAGAGCTTTTCAAGGGAATTCAAGGATTCTCACAGAGAGATGGCGTTCTAACCATGGGAAGAGCCAGCCTAAAGACAAAGCCTGGGATGGAGCATCACAAAGGAGGAGCAGCCCAAAGGCCAGGTTGGCTGCTTGGGCTGGGTGAGGAGGAGCTGTGTGTGTCCACCTTGGAGAGGCAGGGGGGCCAGGTTCTGAGGAGCTTTGAAACAGCAAACAGAGGCATCTGTAATTGCTCCTAGATATTATGGGAGCCACTGGACTTCACTGAGTGGAAGTGATATGGGGAGGACTGAACTTTAGGCCTTTCCATCACCTTCAGCTCAGATTTTTTTCCCCAAAAAACTATTAATTTAGTTGTCAATCCAGTTAAGTTCCTGGACACCTTCTATGAGTGAAAATGGCTCATATGGGCAGTTTTGTTTACTTGGTTCCATGAGAGAAATTTTTTCTGCAGCCAGTATTCCAATGTGGTTCAGGAAAATTGTGCAGGGAAGGGGTACAGAGAGTACTTGAAGGAAAGAAAACTAAAAGGCAAAAATGGACAGTAAAACTGTAATACTTGAAGATAACAATACACCACTTTCAGATTCAGACAAATTCAAAGGATAAACAGAAAGAAGATTTAGCCCCTAATGTAGTATTGGAAGAAGGCACCAAGACTGAATGAAGAGTCAGGGATGACTTCTAGGTTGCTAATGTGGAGGAAATAAACTGAATTTGGGAGAAATAGCTTCTTCCCAGAAACAGTTGACTTAGATGTCAAAGAAACTGAGATTCCATAAAGAGTTATGTAAATGGAGACAAACCCTCAGTCTGTACTTTGTTCACAAGATAAGGCCACAGATTCTATCTTGAAGGAGGCCACCAATAACTGGGCAGTCCCCACTAAGATATTGAGGGAATTAACTAGAGATCTACCTCATCTGACCCCACCAGACATTTTGGGCAAGAGAAAAATATACCCATTGAAAGAAACTTTTCAACTCCTGAGACCAAGGTTAACATCCTCTGGAATCCCAAATCACCTGACTATCTGTCTCTATTACCTGATCACCCCAATGAGGAAAGTGGCTGCTCAGTCTCCCTAGAAGGACTGAGGCTGGTTGAAAACCTATTCATGTCTCCATTTCCCTTTTTTCCTTTGAGATGCTACCCACCGGGTAACTTCTAGGGAACTGATGCTACTTTATCTTTTGGGAGGAATTCCAGCTAGGTGGAACAGGGGAGAGAGGCCTCTCAACTAAAATCCCACCTTCTGCAGGAAGCCTTTGCCAGCTCCTTTTCATTCTGGCTCCTTCCTTCTTTTAATGATCTCCTATTGACCTGTCTATAACTCGTTCATACATAACTGTGTACTTGTTGTCTCCCCCTTAGACTGTGAGCTCCCTGAGGGCAGACACTGCTGTTTGCCTCTTTTTGCATGACCACCACTAAGCACTGTGCCCCCCACACATCGGTGGAACTCAATAAATATGTATTGAATCCCTACTTGCATTCTCTCCTTCTCAAAACCTCTTCATGTCATCTTGCATTAGCTTCTTTCCTCTATTCTCTAAGCAAATCACACTCCTTGTCTTTCCAAAGGCCCACCATGTGGCCATTGGATCCCACTCCACCCAGTCTTCCCTAACAGTTTGGATCCACGATCGTCCCGTCCCCTCTAGTTCTCTCAAATTTTTAACCTTTCTTTATTAGCTGATCCCTTTCCTACTGACTTCAAACATAGCTGTCTACCCAATCTTTAAGGAAATCTTCACTAAACCTTCACAACCCCTTGAACTAGCTTTCTATCTCCTCTCTTCTCCTTAGTCAAACTCCTTGAAAAATCTGTCAGAGAGAAATGAATATTAATAACCAATTATTAATACCAGGATCCAGGATTTTTCCTCTTTTTACTTCCTCATTCAGTGACCAGTCCAGGTAGGTCTCCCAAGAGTAGGGTTGATGAGGAGATTGGCCTAACTGGCCAAGAACATTCTCTGCAATCTTGGACAGGACCCTACCCAAATTAATTCTGATTAAAGTGCAAAGAGAATCTAATCTAGGTGAATTCTGGCCCATAAAAAGATTAGGCTGGTGACCTTAAAACCCACCCACCTCCATTGTTCAACTTAACTGGTCTGGTCCAGATGGCTAGAGGAAGCGGAATCTCAAGAACAAGCCATATTCTCAGCAGAAGTGGAAGACTTTGAGCCCACCTCATTAATACCATCCCCCCCCCGCCCATTGTTCAAAAACCAGGGGTGATCTCCATCTGTTGGGGGATGGTTTTCAAAAGGTTTTCATAATTTAAGCATTTGCTGGTCTCCATGGTCTTTAGCTTTGGTTACTGGGAGAGAACACTGACCCTTGATTTGATTATTTGCAAGCTGAATTAAGAAGTCGATCATTAATTACCCAGAAACTCCGTCTCTAGGATTTTTCATTTCTCAGTCTTAACATTGATCTTTCCTCTCTCACTCACTCCTTAGTTTTTATTCAGTTGTTTCAGTACTGTTTGACTCTTCCTGACCCCATTTGGGGTTTTCTTGGTGAGGATACTGGAGTGCTTTGCCATTTCCTTCTCCAGCTCATTTTATAGGTGAGAAAATGGAGGCAAACAAGGTTAAGTGACTTGCTCAGGATCACACAGCTAGTAAGTGTCTGAGGCCAGATTTGAACTCAAGAGATGAGTCTTTGTGATTCTAAGCCCAGTGCTCTATCCACTAGACCACCCTTACAAGTTGGCTGTCATCCTCACTCTCCTGAAAGTGCTCTCTCCAAACTTATTGAACTCTTTAATTGCCAAATCTGTAGGTCTTTGCTCAGTCCTCATTGTAACTGACCTCTTTTCCTCATTCAACACTCTCGACCACCCATCTTTTTCAGGAAGCCTTTCTTGGGCCACTTTCTCTCTTTGATTTCCTGAAATTTACTTTATTCATATTTTGCATCTAGCAAACCAGGAAATAACTGATTCCTAAGTGTCAACTATGTGTCAGGCACAAGAGCTTTAAAAATATTAACTCATCTGGTCCTAACACTAACTCTGTTATATAGGTCCTACTGCCACCATTTGACAGTAGAGGAAACTGAGAACAACTCTGTGGGAAGAGTCTAGGGCCAGATCTGAACTCAGGTTTCTTGAATCCAGGCCCAGAACTCTCTTCACTGTATCTCTTAACTTATGATTATGTATGTATGAATATGTGTGTTTGTATTTATTCACAAACAACATTCAAGATTGGGTTCCCATTTTGAATCAAGTTTGGGTCATTTGCATTTTGGCCCAGGTAGAATTTGAGCTCTGGGGTCGAAGTTTACGGACCAGGAGAAGGTCAAGGCAGAAGAGGGGTCATTCCCATGGCCATGGCATTGCTGCTCATGGAGACCAAGAATAGGGGCAGAGAGGAAGACAGGGGCCTGAGCTTCTGACCATGAGTGTGAATAGAGAAAGAGGATGATCCTGGGGCCTCAGGACTCAGAAAGAAAGGGTCTCTTGGACCCTCCCAAAAAGGACTTGGCCCATTGAGGCACATGAGGCCTCTTCTGCTTACCACATGGCCAACCATTCTAGAAAAGCTCTGCCTTGGACTCTTCCTCCTGGCAGACCCCCTGGGTTGCAAGAAGCAGCCCTTTTAGTAGAGATAACTTCTCCTAGAAATTCAGTGGCTTATAGTTCCTAGGCAGGTCTGAGCCAGGAGATCAGAGAGGTCAGAAGGCCTACCCCTACTCTAACTGACTAGCCTTCCAAGAACAAGAAGTGGTCTTTGATGCCTCCCTTCACGCCATGATTCCTGCTTCACTCAGCTCTCTAGGGGTCACTCAGAGGCCTTGCTCTCCTTATTGGGGAGACCTCTCAACCAGCCCAACCATGGTCCCCTGATTGCTGCCCTCTGGCCATTTTGATACCACCCCCTCCCAATCTAGTTAATCCTTTAGGTCTGGGAAGCAGCACACCTTTGGCACTCATATCTGGAACTGTTACTACTCAGGGTTTCAAGTTGCAAGTGGGGAATGGTTTTCAAAAGTGAATTTTTGAGAAAACTCATAGACTCACTGTGCTGTTCTTCCATCTAAGAAGGCACCAAATGTTGATTTACTACC
>NW_020950058.1:0-32635 GCF_900497805.2 Vombatus ursinus | reverse complement strand
AAATTCCAGAATTCCCAGGTCAAGGAGAAAATACTGCAGGCAGCCAGGAAGAAACAATTCAAGTATTGTGGAAACACAATCAGGATAGCAGCTTCTACATTAAGGGACCAGAGGACATGCAGTAAGATATTCCGGAGGGCAAAAGAGATAGTGCTACAACCAAGAATCACCTACCCAGCAAAACTGAGTATAATCTTTCAGGGGAAAAAATGGTCGTTCAGTGAAATAGGGGACTTTGAAGCACTCCTGAGGAAAAAACCAGAGCTGAATATAAAATTTGACTTTCAAATACAAGACTCAAGTGAAACATGGAAGAGGTAAACAGGAAAGAGAAATCATAAGAGACTTAATAAGGGTGAACTGTTTACATTCCTGCAGGGAAAGATTACATTTGTAACTCATGAGTCCTTTGTCAGTATTAGGGTAGTGGGAGGGAAAAAATTATATGTATGTATAGATAGATAGATAGAGGGCACAGGGTGAGTTGAAGATGAAGGGGTGATATCTGGAAAATAAAATTAAGGGGTGAGAGAGGATTATACTGGGAGAGGTAGAATGGGGTAAATTATCTCACATGAAACAGACAAGAAAAGGCTTTTACAGTGGAGGGGAAATGGGGGAAGGTGAGAGGGAATGAGTGAATCTTATTCTCATAGGATTTGGCTTAAGGAGGGAATAACATACACAATGGGATATGGAAATCTATCTTACCCTACAGGAAAATTAGGGGAGAAAGGGACAAGAGAGCAGGGGGATGATAAGAGGGGAGGGCAGATTGGGGGAGGGGATAATCAAAAGTAAACACTTATGAGGAGGGACAGGGTCAAAAGAGACAATAGAATAAATGGGGGGCAGGATAGGATGAAGGGAAATATACTTAGTTTTTCACAACAGGACTACTATAGAAGTGTTTTGCATGACTACACATCTATGACCTGTATCGAGATGCTTGCCTTTTCAATGAGGGTGGGTAGGGAGGGAGGAAGGGAGAAAATTTGGAACCAAAAGTTTTAAAAACACATGTTAAAAATAAAAAAATTAAATTAAAAAAAAAAAGCAAGTATTGGCAGGTGAATGAGTTGTGCATTGTTGAGAAGTCCAGCGTGCACCCACAAGAATATGTGCGTGTAAAGATTTGTTTACAATATGATACTAACTGGTTACTTGTCACAACATTGCATCATAAAAATTTCAATAGAGGAAGAAAAACACAAATTTACAATAACTTGTTAAATTTAAGATGCATCATTTAAAAAAATATATATTTTATATATTTTTGAAATGACCCAAATTTCAAAAAACAAAAACATTAAAAGATTAAAGAAAGTCAATTTCCTGGAGGGCTTTGAGTAATTTTTTTTTTTTTATATAAAAGAGGGCTGTAGTCCAAATAAGTTTGGGAACCTCTGGTTAGGGGAATGATTCCCCACTACAGCTCTGTTTCACCACCTTGAGGAAGCAATAATTCCAGCTAGACTCAACAGCCTTAGGGGAGAGAGAGATTCCCCACCTTATAGCAGTAAGCTGTCAAGGCCTGTGGAGCAATCCCACCCTCTTCTCACCCAAGAAGAAGGCTTGTTTTAGTTTTATCCACATGAGGAAAGGAAAAGGCCCCCTTTCAGTGAGTAAGGTTATTTTCATTTATATTTTGTTAAGGGCTGATAAAGGGTCTCCTGAACTTGTCTTTTTGAGTTGCCTTATTTTCCAGAAACACTGAGCCCAGAGCATGCAGGAGGGCCTGAATGCGCTAAGGATGACACTCCTCCTGAGCTGACAATTTGTTGTTTGCCCAAGCAAGACTCTGAGTGTGTCCTTGGGAGGCAAGACAGGTGCCAGCCAGACTTTGCCAGGCTGGGATGATGCTTGTGTAGCTGGGGTCCTTTGCAGATAAGCAGACTCTCCTATCTTCATAAGTCTAGCCAGTTCCTTAGGGAAAAGAGTGAGACTTTTGCCTTCACCTTGCTCCTTCTCATGGGGAGTGGTCTTTTTTTCCCACCTTTGCTGCACTGTTCCCCCTCCAAAGTCACTCCCTTTCCTGGTCTCCCCTCCTCCCTTTGTCCTGCTATTATAAAAATGGAAACTTCAGTAAAGACTGGGAACCCATTGGGTTCCACATGCATATACATTTTTCTTGTAATAAAATTAGTTTTCACATAATTCTCCTGACTGTGATTGCCTGTTGACGATTTGTTTAGGATTAAGTCAGTAACTGACAATCAGAGCTAAATTTTTGAGAAGTTGTAAAGGAAAGTTGGTATAAATTTTGCTGAATATTCACTTAGAGAGGACCTTTGAGCCCTAATTGTCCAGTTTTAGGATCCAAGAGATTAAGCCCAGAAACTAAGAATTGGAAGTTCTGGACAATTTGCCAAAACGAATCCCTGAATATTACAGTGTTAGCTGTAGGAAAGACACCCATAGAGCCAAAACTCAGGTGGGTTGAAAATAATCTCCCTCTTTTTATTTTGAAAGCCCGGGAAAAGGGTGAATTCCCTGTCTAGGGGGAATATCTGAGGGAGAACACAAATGGATAGAAGGCTGCGTCTCAGGATCCATAACCGAAGGGGGGCCATCTCTAGCGTCAACAGTGGGGAATGTCTCAGATGGAATAACTAATAAGGCGGGTCCTCAGGAATGCAGTCCACTTCTCTCAGGAGATGTTCTGAGGAGTGCCACTCCTGGTTGGGGACACCCCCAAGAGAGATGGGGTCGGGCATAAGAGGAGAAATGCCTTCTACAGGATCCCCACTGGGACAAGGGTGGACTCCCTATCCTGGTAGGTGTAAAGAAAGAGCTATTGAACTGTGTGTAGTTTGGTTTGAGAACACAAGGGATTTGCAGGATTGTTTTGGCCAAAGCATGGAACTTTTGATTATTTAGAAAGTTATGGAATTTTAATGAACAGTCTCCCAAAGCTGCTTAGAACAAATGAACTATTGAAATTGCTCAATTCTTCATCATCCTCAGTTTTGCTTCCTGTGATTCTACTTTGGGAAAGAGTCTTAGAGGAATGGAACTTTAACCAGCTCTTCTGTCTGTTAGGGACGTGTTCCAAAAACAAAGTGTACTTTAAGTGGGTGAACCCAACTGGCAAATTACACTGAAGCAACTTGATAGTGTTACTAAATTACATTTTTTTGTGAGATTCCAAAAGCATTAACATGATTAGGAAACAGAAGAATTACCTTAGACTTATAGCAGGACCCCAGCCACAAGATGGTCATAAGTTCTATACTTCATAGAGGAAACAGGGAAGATCTTGACTTCAAAATCTCTTAAAGAAAAACTTGGGAGAAGTTCAGGCCTGGTTTAATCTTGTGTCATGTTTTATGGTCTGTGTGTGTCTGTTTTGTAAATGATGAAACTAAGTTTAGGAATTACATAAAAAAAAAGACCCTATACAGTTAGGAAAATCCTTAAGAGAATGGCACATAAATGGCTGTTTTGTCCGTGCTATGCTTGTGTGTGCTTTGTGCTAACCCATGTCTAACAGGTGTTTTATCGATTCCTTTTCATTTGGCATGATCAACCAAAAGAAACAGGCTATAAAAAAATAAATAAGCTTAAAAAAGAAAACCTCAAAAGAGGACAAATCTCTCTTTTCTGTTTTCATCACTGGTCATATTGGAGACTGCTGAGATGAAAGACAGATACACAAATTAACTGGAAACTAAAATACAAAAATTTTTTTTTTCTTTTTTGGTGAGGCAATTAGGGTTAAGTGACTTGCCCAAGGTCACACAGCTAGTAAGTGTCAAGTGTTTGGTCTGAGGCCAGACTTGAACTCAGGTCCTCCTGACTTCAGGGCCGGTGCTCTGTCCACTGTGGCATCTCGCTGTCCCTAAAATACAAAAAATTGATTGGAAACCAAATATGTAAAAAAGGAATAAGCAAATTTCTTTCATTTCTAAATTATAACCTGGATATCTTTCTATTTTGATGAGTTTATGGTGTACTACCAAACTCCACCGAGTTTAATGAAAACAGAAATTTCACAGATTAATTACTCCTTAATGGGACCTTTAAAAGGCATCAAGTTTGGCAACTTATTTTAAGTGGGGTGAAGTAAATATCTAGGCTGATGCTAACCCTTACACCTTACAACATGTGTTTTAAAAAAAGAAAAGAAAATTCAAAACAAAAAACATACCAATGGTTTCTAGCAGCGTATGCAATATTCCACAGCCATAGTCCTCCATGTCTACAAAGTGGCACGCTTTCTCAACTATTCTTCAGGGCAAGATTTGATCATTATGGATATATATACAGCATTCAATTTTATGATTTGTTTTGTGTTTTCCTTTCCATTTATATTGTCATAGCATTATGTTGTTATTCAGTCTCATCCAACTCTTCCTGACCCCATTTGGTATTTTCCTGGCAAAGTGTGCCACTTCCTTCTCCAGCTCATTTTACAGATGAGGAAACTGAGGCAAACAGGGTTGAGTGACCTGCTCAAGGTCATGCAGCCGATTTGAACTCGGGTGCTTCTGACTTCAGGGCTGGTGCTCTGTGCGCTGCTCCACCGAGCTGCCCTAATTCTTAATAATTCTATGTATGACCCCATGCAGTAGAGCCCTGATGGTTAGATCCAAGACATCGCCATAGAGGAGAGACTTTTGTCCCGAGCCTCTCGGGAGCCTCCTTTTCCCTGAACTCCCTGGGACCTGTCCAAAAACAATCAGAAAATGAACTTCATGGTTTCTGCCTCTGTCTGCCTAACACCCAGCACAGGTGCTGGCAGTCTAGAGCATCCTGGACGGGCCAATGAAGGCGGAATTCATCGTCCCTGATGCCCCCCTCCCCTCCATGGCCCGATGAAGATGCTCTGAGCACCTCCAGGGCTACGTTCCCAGAGGGGCTTTGATCAATTCCAGTTGTGGCCTTGAGAACACCGGTGACGGTGAGAGCTGGCGTTCCTGCGGCCGAAGGGGCCTCGCACCCGGCTCCCTAGGCCCTCCCTGCGGCGCTTCGTGCTCTTATAAGGGAACGAGCTGAAAGAACCCGACGCCCTCCCGGCCTCGGCGCTCAGCACGTGGCCGCCAGGTCCGGGCGACAGCACCCCCTGCGCGGACTCCATTTCCCAGAATGCCGGGGCCGTGGCGTCACCCACGCCGCGCGGTCGCCGAGGCAGAACCCCAGGGCATGCCGGGAATCTCGAAGTGCGCAGGCGCAGCTTTCCCCAGGGGCTCCGGTTTTTCGGCCCTTTGTTCTTGGGGCCCCGCTGGTGGAGTGTGGGCAGGGCAGGGAGGTGCGGAGGGAGTCAGTGCGCAGGCGTGGCCCCACCCGGCCCGGCTAGGGAGCCCCTCCTCCTCCTTACCCTCCCCGGCGGAAGACTTGTAGGGACCCTGCCGGGTTAGTGAGCAAGGGAATGTCCGTGCAACCGTGTGCGCGTGTGCAAGCGTCTGAGTGTGGGATTGCTTCTGCAAGACAGAAGAGGGTTGGGACCGGTGCTTGGGTGCAAATCTGTGTGACGGGGGCGGGGGTGATGGAGTGTGTGTGCAAGGTGTGTGCAGGGTGTGTGCATGGGGGCTGTGTGTCTGAGTGTGTGTGCATGTTTGTCCAAGAGTGTGAATGCACGTGCAAGTGTGCGTGACAGGGAAGGGACTGGGGGCTGGTGAATGTGCATGTTGCCAAACGTATCTGACGGGGGAAGGGCTGGTGAGTGTGTGCAAGTGTGTAAATGTATGTAAGGGGGGGGCGGAGTGTCCTTGAGTGGGATTGCACGTGCACATGCGTGACGCGGGGAAGGGCTGGCGCGTGTCAGCTGGACCAGGCCCGCCCCCAGGCCTGGTGTCCTGCTGCCGTGGGATGTCCCTGGGGCCCTGGAAGACCTGCTGGAGTCAGGGAGGCCTGAGTCTGTCCTGACTGTGTGACCCTGCCTGCCTCAGTTTCCACATCTGTACAGTGGGGGTGCCAGCACTCCCTCCCTCTCTCCCCCCCAGGTGGTTGGGAGGATCCGATGAGATCTTAGCACAGTGCCTGGCATACAGTAGGTGCTGTATAAATGTCGTCCAACCCCTCATTTCCCTGGAGGAAGAGTGACAGCATCTGAAGGAAGGGGGTGAGGGCTGGGGCTGGGGGGCAGAGGGAGCAGGGGAGCAGCTGGACAGCTCCCAGGGGGCCAGGGGACTGGTCACTGCCCGGGCATCTGGTCCTTCCCGGTCCTGGGCAGCCCTGGGCGGCTGCTGGCTGTCCTGGCCCAGCCTGCTTCTGTCCCTTAGTCAGGAGCAGAGGAAATGATCACAGCTGGCGCTGCCCTGGCCCTTTGGGGGCCCCACCATGGCCCTTTGGGGGCCCCACGTACTTTACAAATCTCAGGTCCTGGATTCCTGGCAGCAGCCTTGTGAGGAAGGTGGCCCGTTTTACAGATGGGGAAACTGGGGCAGCCAGAGGGGAAATGACTTGCCCAGGGTCACCCAGCCCATAACTGCCTGAGGCCCCATTGGACTCAGGTCTTCCTGCTTGCATCCCTGTTCCCATTCCCGGGATTCAGATGAAGGCCCTGTGATCTTGAACCCAGGCGTGCTGGTGCCCCAGGGGCTGGCCCACTGTGAATGGAAATGAAACCTCAGTGAAGGAGTATTAGATTAGCAAAGCCTGTCATGTGCTTGGGGTCCTAGAAGGGACTTCCTGGCCTCCCCAGCTGAGGCCCAGGCAGGGAGACTGACTTGCTCCCAGGGACAGTGGTGAAAAGTGGCAGGGACAGGATCTGAACCCAGATCTCAGCGGGCAGTGGGTTGGCTTCCCGTTGCTGCGTGCTGGCTCCCACACATGTAACATGTGTGTGCCAGCAGACATGCATGTGCATGTGTTAGGATGCTGACCTTGTAAGGTCACCAAATTTTAACTAGAAGGGACACAAGGTCATCTGGTCCAACTCCTTTGTTTTACAGACGAGGAAACGAGTCCAAGAAGAAACTGCCACATGACGGAGCCAGAATCTGAACCTGGGTCTTCTGAGTCTGCATCCCATGCCCTCCCATGTAGGGTGAGCCCTGTGGCTGACTCAGCGCCATCACTGACCACAGCAGCTCTCCCCAGGCCTTTCCTGGAGCATCAGAGGGGTTCTCCTGCTGGGAAGGCAGAGTCTGGAAGCCTGAGGGGAGGTCTCAGCTAAAGGGGCCCTTGTTTTTGAGCCCCCTGGCACCGGCTCAGGGAAGGATCTGTCCCAGCCAACTCCTTTGACCCAAGTGTGCGAGGCCAGATGCCCCTCCTGAACCCACGCCAGGCCCGGAGAGGCGTGGTAGGGGTGCCTCTGGAGGCCCGAATGTTTGCGAAGAGAGGTGAGCATTATGGGAGCCTGGGGTGGGGCGGGGTTAATGGGATCCCAGAGCTGGAAAGGACCCCCAAAGGCTGCTGGTCCAGCCCTTGCATTCATGGTCACCCTGTTTGTAAGGTTCAAAGGCAGGATTTGAACCCAGCACCTCTGACTCCAGAGGCCATGTTCCTTCTACTGTGCTACCTAAGACACCCATGCCAATACTGGAACTGTCCATGTACATTCCTTTTCTCTCTTTTCTCTCCCCCTCGCCACTACCTTTTATAAACATTCTGGCACTGCCCAGTGATGCTTAGACTTCCTTCCTCCACCCCCTACCCCCTGCCCTTATAACAAACACAGATTTGGGGTGGACTCCATCAGGATGGTGGCTCGATTCTCTCCATCTCCGTCCACAGCACGCGATGGAGGAGAGCGAGAGGGAGCCCAGCTGAGGCTTGGCCAGCTTGGGTCAGGCGTAGACAAAGGGGGCCCTCTCTTGGGAGAAGAGGAATGTCGTGTTGAGCTGGTTCAGCAAGGGGTCAAGATGGGGAAAAGAGGGGAGAGAGAGGGTGTGGGAGATAACCAAGGGCTGGGTGAAGGTCTCGGGATGGGCAGAGCACAGGCAGGGGGAGGGCCGGGATGCTGATAGGTTGTGATCGGGTGAGGGGATGGTGACCTGTTGGTGGGTGGCTGAGGTGGTCTGGAGGTCATGGGAGCTTGGGGGATTTGAGAGAAGATCAGTAGGAAGGCTGATGTCCCCTAGTGTGTAGGGGAAGAGGGAAAGACTGCCCCATGAGCTGGGCGCTGAACTCCCTGAAGAGTGACCCTGGAGGTCGCTCGTTTCTCTGATCCTTCATGTCTTTCTTTTCCCTCAAATTTCTTTTTTTTAACATCTTTTTTTTAACATTTTGAGTTCCAAATTGTCTGCCTCCTGCCTCTCTCCCACCCATTAAGAAGGCAGGCAATACTCAAACACGTGAAGTCATGACAGATGTTTTCTATTTTTAGCCATGTTTCAAAATAAAACAAAGCAAAGCAAAATAAACAGGAAAAATCAAGAAACTAAAAAAGTCCATTTCACCCTGGAGGCAGAGAGGTCCTTGGATCATTTTCCTTATCCGAGCAGCTCAGGTTTCCAAGTCTGATATCCTTGTGATATCGCCTCTGCTATGTATCCTGTGCTCCTGGTTCTGCTCGCGTCACTTTGCATCAGTCTTACGAGGCTTCCCAGGCTTCTCTGAAGTCGTCTCCTTTGTCGTTTCTTATAGCACGGTAGCGGTCCGTCACAATCACACAGCTTGTTCAGCCGTTTCCCAGTGGATGGGCATCCCCTCTGTTTCCAGTTCTTGGCCACCACAAAAAGAGTGGCTAGAGAAATTTTTGGACAGATAGGTTCTTTTCCCTTTTCTTTCCTTATTTCTGATCTCTTCAGGTGAAGTCCCACTGCAGGGTCTGTTTCCTCCAGCCACTAAACCCCATACAGGTTCACCTGGGCTGTTCTCTGTAATATTGGAATAATAGCTATATGTGTGATATACCACATATGGATATATTTCATATATGTGTGTGTATATATATAGATATAATGTATATACACATATATGTATATACACATACATATGATTTGCAAAGCACCTGACGCATATAAATCCCACAGGTGTGGGTGTGGGTGGGTATTACATCTTTATAATTGTCTTGTGACCAGCTAGTGGAGCGACCATTTCTCTGTGGTTCTGGGGAACCAGAAGCACAAGAAACTGCATATAATATCAGACGTTGGATGAGCTGATGAGCTTTGACATTTGCTTTACTTTTGTCCCTTTGGTTAAGTCTTTTTTTTTCTTTTTTTCTTTTTGGTGAGGCAATCAGGGTTAAGTGACTTTCCCAGGGTCATACAGCTAGTAAGTGTCAAGTGTCTGGGGTTGGATTTGAACTCAGGTCCTCCTGACTCCAAGGCCGGAGCTCTATCCACTGTGCCACCTACCTGCCCCTTGTTTAAGTCTTACTAAAAGGGATGGTTCCCTGCGGGAGATAAGGTGGGAGATATAGTTGGCATCAATACCAGAAGATATCAAGAGAAATTTTTTCAAAGAGTCGAGGTGACAGAAGGTTTTTCCTGGGGAGGGGGACACTCTTGGGAGCCCCGGTTGGGTCCCATCCTCCAGCCTGGTGTTCCTCTTCCTTCTTTGCGCTCAGGATTGTGGTTGGGGTGGCGCTGCCCTTCAGCCTTTCCTGGGATGGTGAGCAGGGACCCAGGCAGTCCTGCTGGTGAGCCTTCACCTCCAGAAGCTCTAGCCTTGGCACTCTGGGTTGGTGAGGCATGCCATCCCCCAGCTGGGCCAGGCATTCAGCTCTCCCTGTGGCCCCTGTAGCTCTGGGCCATTCCCACCAGGTGGCACTGCCACTCAACATGTTTTTGGCCAAGCCTCACCTGCCATTTTATCAAAGTCAGAAACTCTCCATGACCAGTCACTGGGGGCTCACAGCTCATAGGTAGCTTGGAGTCTTGGAGATGTGCCTGGGGCCCTGAGAGATCGTGACTTTGCGGTGCTCCAGAAGCCGTATGTCAGTGAAGGGCCTTGTGCCGGGCTTCCTGACTGCAAGGCCAGCTGCATCGCCACAACACCATGGAGCTCCTTACCTCTCTGGAGGCTAATGCTAGGGGCTCTTGAAATCCTGAGATCACAGGGGCAATGGGGCTGTCAGATGTTGAAGGCCAGAACCCTTCTCTCATGCCGCAAGGCAGCAAACATACTCCTCAGCCCTGCTTTCATCTTGTGCTCTGCTCGTGTGAGTGGGACCAGATTCTCTGGGGAGAATTCCGCCCCGGGGAGTGGGGGAGCTCCAGGCCCGTCCTGGTCTCTCTCACAGCGTGTCTTCCTCCTGCAGCTCTACCTTCTCAGTACTCTGCCCTTCCGCTGGAGAAGACCCTGAAGGAGGAGGAAGCAGAGGATGAAACAGTGGCTTCTGGCGTCCTGACCCCTGGTCGGTCACAGGTAAGTTGGCTTTGACTCTGTCCTGAAATGCTGTCTCTGTTCTCAAAATGTGCATGCCACTTTCACTTCCTGCCGCCCGGCCCAACCAAGCCCCATGCAGGTGCCTGATCCTCAGTTGTCTTACCCCGGAAGACTCCTGACTATGTCGGGGTGTGAATGAGAGCCCATAGTCCTTAGAGTGGAAAGGAGTTCCAGTTCCTTGACTTCTCTTGTGTCTTAGGCCTCCTCGATAAGCAGTCTCCTAAAGCCCATAGACCTTTTCTCAGAAGGCTTTTATGTACATTAAATGAAACACAGAGAATTAAAAATAATAGCTCCTAACTAGCATTTCGGTGGTACTTGGAACTTTATAATTATTATCTAACTTTATCATCATAACAACCCTGGAAGGAAGGTGTTGTTATGATCCCCATTTTACAGATGAAGAAACTGAGGCAGAGGTTAAGTGACCTGTGCATGGTCACACAGCCGGTAAGTGTCCATGCCTGGATTTGAACTCAGATTTTCCTGACTCCAGGCCGCTGCCCCACCTAGCTGCCTTTAGAAGGAAACCAATCATATTTAGATTAAATTCACAGACCCCAGGTTAGGAACCTCTTATCTAATGTAACACCCTAATTTGAGGAAGCTGAAAGCCAAATAGATGCAGTGACCAGGCCGAGTGTCCAGGCCTCAGTCCTCCAGCCCACCAGACCTTTTCAGGAAAAAAAGCCTTCACCTCATAGGGGAAGGTGCTATGATTCTACTACTGCTACCAGGCCCCTCAGCAGTAATGGGTTACTTCTTATCTTTAAAAAGATAATCAGTTTTGTTATGTGATGTTATCTGATGCTGTTCTGGTCCCCTGATTACCAGGTGATTTCTTAGTTTTAACAGGATAACGATTCAAGACAGCTCCAAAGGACTGATGACGAATAGTGCTCCCCACCTCTAGAGAAAAAGTTGATGGAGTCTGAATGCAGATTCAAGCAGACTTTTTCACCTTTCTTTATTTTTCTGGTTTTCTTTTTGTTTGTATTTTCTTTTGTAACGTGGTTAACAGGGAAATATTTTACATGACTGCGCATGTATAGTCTATATCAAATTGCTTGCCTTAAAGGGAGAAAGGGAGGGAGAGAATTTGGAACTTAAAATGTGGGGGGAAAAAAAAGAAGGTTAAAAATTTTGGTTTACATGTAATTGAGAAAAAATAGATTAAAAATTAAATATGAAAAAAAAAGACTGGAAGCCTCTTGAAGGCAGAGTCTGCTCTTGACTTTTTTCCCAGAGCAGAGTACCTGGGACATATTAAGTACTTCAATAAATGCTTGACAGTTGGTGATTGATTGGGGAAAAAAAAAGAAAAAAATTAGTCTTGATACACAAGAGATTGATCTCATAGGTTTATAGCTGATTCCATCCCCTTTTACAGATCAGGAAACCGAGGCCCCGAGGTGAAGGGACTTCCACATCCCATGGCTCCAGGCCCAGCATTCCATCCCCAAGGCCTCGGAGTAGCCACAAATCTTTGGCCTTGCTGGGTTTCCCAGGGCCCACCATCACAGTGAAGTCACTGGGTGTCAGACGGACTTGCCCTCTAGCCCCTCATTTTCTGCAGGGGGAGTTTGCACCTGAGCTCAGTTATCTTTCTGGGGGTTTTTAAGAGGCAGCTAAGTAGGGCACTGGGAAGAACTCGGGTTCAGGAAACCCTGGGATCCAGTCCAGCCTGAGATACTTACTAGCTATGGCCCTGGGCAAGTCATTTTACCACTGTCTACCTCAATTTCTTCAGCTGTAAAATGAGGATAATGATAGCCCCTACCTCCCAGGGTGGTCATGAGGATTAATCGTTGCGAGAGAAGATTTGCAAAGCTTATTTGCAACCCTTAAAGTACTATATGAATACTAGTTATTATTGTTAGTGTTGTTATTATTATTACTATGAGCCCCGCCAGTGTGGTAGGAAGTATTGTTTCCCGTTGTCTTTGGTTACGTGATGAAAACCCGACTGCTCTCTCCGCAGCAAGATGTGAATCCCCTTTCCTTCAGCTGCATTTCCCTTGGGTCTCTGCTTTCATTTATAGCAAGAACGTCAAGGTCGATGTGATTCGGTTACAGTCTGCTTTTGATTTGCTTCCATTTTTTATGGTTATTGTTGAAGTAATCAAAATAAAAGTGTATCATTATGAAATCATAAAGAAATTCCCGTTTTCTTCCATGGGACAGAGTGAAAAGACCTGGATTTAAATCAAATTCGGTGGCTGGGATCTGCGACCTCCTAGACCTGTGTGACCTTGGTCCATTCACTTATCCTTCTAGAGCCTGTTTCCTTACCCGTAAAAAGAGGCAGTTTGACTATAGCTGTATGTGTATATTCCTTTTTTTTGAGGGGGAGGCAGTTGGGGTTAAGTGACTTGCCCACAGTCACACAGCTAGTAAGTGTCATTTGTTTGAGGCCGAATTTGAACTCGGCTCCTCCCGACTCCTGGGCCAGTGCTCTGTCCCCTGTGCCCCCTAGCTGCCCCTTCTAGATGTGTATTCCTATGGAATGACTTTAGATTAGTCCTGGAGAGAGAGTTCTGTGTCATCTCTAATCAGAGATGTACCTTGGGAATGTGATTGGGTTTTCTTGGCGTTCTGAACGCTGAGTGCTTTGAGAAATGGCTGCCCACCTTCCTCTCTGTCTCCGTGGCTGTGCGAGGGGGACGGGGCCAGGATGAGCAGGAATCTGTCTGGTGTTTCAGGAATTGGTGACATTCAAGGATGTGGCTGTTGACTTCACCTGGGAGGAGTGGGAGCTGCTGGAGCCCGGTCAGAAGGCCCTGTACAGGGATGTGACGCTGGAGAACTATAGAAACCTGGTTTCCCTGGGTAAGGACAACCTCTTTCTTTAAAAAACAGATTTTTATCAATGTTCTTTGTTTTTACATTATCTAGATTCCCCTCTGCATCCCATTCCTTTCCACCTTTCCAGATAGCCATCCCTTATAATAAAGAATTTTTAAGAAGAAAAAGAGGTGGGGCAGCTAGGTGGTACAGTGGATAGAACACCTGGAGTCAGGAGGACCTGAGTTCAAATCCGGCCTCAAACAAATGACACTTAGTAGCCATGTGACCCTGGGCAAGTCAATTAATCCCAATTGCCTCACAAAAAAAAAAGAAAAAGAGGGAAAAAATTTGGCAAAATTGGTTGACACGTTCAAGAAGTAGAATTTTATATGCAGTGTCCCACACCAATGGATCCCAATTTCTGCAAAGGCCTGGGAGGGGGAGATGCCTTCTCATGCTTCTTCTTTGGGGCCGAGTTTGTTATATTTTTGCAACATTTTGTTTCATTTCTTTTGTTTTGGTCTTTCCAGTTACATTGTCGTAGTCATTGTGTAGTTTGTTTTCTTATCTGTGCATCAGTTCACAGAAATCTTTCCATGCTTCTTTGCGTTCATTATGATTGTTGTTTCTTATAGTTCAGCAACTTTCTGTTACATTCAAGTACCACTATTGGTTTAGCCATCCCCAAGGCAGCTTTGTTCTCTGACTCTTAGGATTGTATTGCCTCCTGTGAGGTATCTGAAGTGCATAGACCAGCTGTGGGGTGGCAAGCAAGGACCAGATATTTGTGATGCTTCAAGAGTAAGAGACATGTGGGCAGCTAGGCAGTGCAGTGGATAGAGCACCAGCCCTGGAGTCAGGAGGACCTGAGTTCGAATCCGGCCTCAGACACATAACACTGACTCTGGGCATGTCACTTAACCCCAGTTGCCTCACCAAAGGGAAAAAAAGAAAGGAAAAAAAGAGTAAGAGACAGGCCATCATGGCCACTGTTTCCAGATGAAAGGTCTTGACGTCCGTCTAGAACTTGTCACAATTTGGCCCTTATGGGGCTGCCCCTAAGGCTTTATGTTCCCTACCCCCTGTTCCCCCATGTCATTCCTACTAGCCCAGCATCTCAGTGCAGGTGCCTGGAGATGAGGCTTCCAGTCAGTTCCTCAGGTATTATCAAGCATCTGGGTGCAGAATGCTGTGTAAAATAAAGGGGGAGCCCATGTTTAGGCAAGCATGGCTGCTGCCTTTGGACTTCCAGCACAGCTGGGGGAGACCACCCTGACCCAAATTCTTGTCATTTGATTCTTCTAGATGATGTTCTTTGACTGGAATTCACAAACTGCTCATGTGAAATATTACACAATAAGTGTGCCTTGGAGAGGTGCAGAGTGCTTCTGAGGGATGGAAGGTTATTACTGTCAGATGAAGGCTTTTGGGAGCAGGTAGCGTTTCAGTTGAGCACCAAAGATCAGGAGATGTTGGGCAAGTTGGAGCTGTGAAGATGTGGAGGAAACCAAATTGTAGAGGCTGGACTAGGGACACAGACAGTGAGCGTCATCTGGAGTGCAGAGTGCAGGGAGGGGAGTTTGAAATGAGGTCAAGAAGATGGGTTGGTGCCAAAATCTAGAGGACCCTGAATGCCCGGCTGAGTAATTTGAATTATGCTCAATAGCAAATATGAGGTGGTCCAGAGATTTTCAGTAGAGAAATCACGTGTCCAGTCCTGTGCACAAGGAAAATAAGTCTTCCATTGGTGCAAAGTCTAAACTGGAGGAGTGAGAAAGTAATAGGCAGGATGACCTGCTGGGACCTTATTGCAGGAGCCGAGGTGGGTGTAATGAGGGCCTCTCTGAAGAAGGTGGCCATGGAAATAGAGAAGAAGGAATGAACGGGAGAGACGGCAGCTTGGGGCCGGAGACATAGAAGAGGGAAAAGTCAAAACTGACATCGAAGTTTCAACTGTGAGACCCTGAGGGGACCACAGGGCTATTGGAAGAAATAATGGAAGTCAGAAAGAGAAACAGCTGTGGGAGAGGGACCATCGTTTAATGGATCACTAAGCATTTATTAAGCACCTAGTGAGTGCCAGGCACTGTGCTGAGTCCTGGCTCTGGACACGATGTGTTTGAAGTGGCAGCACGTTGGGTAGAGATCTTGTAGGTATTTGGAGATGTGGGCTTGGGGTTTGGGGCAGAGCATGTGGAGATGTGAAGAGAGGCAAGCATTGGTGCCATTGGAGGGAAGGAAATTACTTCAGGGAGTGGGGGAAAGAGGTTCAGAGCAGAATCTTCAGGGAAAGGTTCTCACCTGCGGGCCCTAATTATGATCCCATCTCCGCTGCGGGGCCCATCTTTCGCCTGCCCGATGTCATTCAGAGCCCCTATGTGTCATTGTTGCCACGTCTACCTTCCCTGGAGGAGGAAGAGAGGAGAATTCCCTTTTGAGAAGGCTCTCTGTCCCCAGCATTTTCCTACTTCTTCCTCATGAGCAGGACATCCTGTTTCCAAACCCAGTGTGATCTTCCAGTTAGAGCAAAGTGACACGCCGTGGCTGCTGGAGAGAGAAGCACCGAGAAGCATTTTTCCAGGTGAGGGAATGGATTTGAGGTAGGTGGGAGTCAGTGCAAGCAACAGGTCACAGGGTGAGTGGGGCATGACATGTCTGAAAGCTGTCCTCAAACACACAGTGCAGAATTGGAGTGTGTGTGTGTGTGTGTGTGTGTGTGTGTGTGTGTGTGTGTAAAGTTTTCCCAATGTGGGGCTTGTTTTATTTAGCTCCATGTGGTTTTTGTGACAGGGGCAGTTTTTCTTGTTTTCTCCTTGTGTGGGGGGGTGGGGGCACAGGGGTTGGAAGGAAGACGAGAAGGAGACGAGGCGCTTCCTTTGAAAAAATAAATTTAAAATTAAAAGGAGACCTCTTTTTCAATCAAGTGGCATTTCTGAGGTGCCCACTATGTGCCGGGCCTTGTGTTTAAAGGTCCCAGACAGGTCGAGGTCCGAGGCTGGGACGTCAGCCCTTTCGTAGACCGTCGCCTTCTGATTCCGCTACCTTCCCTCTGGTGGTTTTTCACAGTATTGTCCTGTCTATAACTTGTACGGATCTAGTTGTTCACATGTTAAGTCCCCCATCATCCTGTGAGTTCCACAAGGGCCGGGATTGTCTTTGCCTTTCCTGATAACCCCAGCCCTCAGCACAGTACCTGGCCCATAGTAGGTGCGTAATCGATGTTTATTGACTGACTTATTCTTTGCCTGAGTCAGTAACTTTCCTGGCTTTTTCTCCATTATCCTTCCCTCTGTCTCTGAGAAACTCTTAGTGTTTCCTTATTTGTACAGCTTCCCCTTGCACTCAGCAATTGCCCGCCCCTCTCCCTTTAAGGACCCTGTTCCCAGGATCATTTCCTATTGGTGTCCTATGTCCCTGTTCCTTTTCTTCCGCCTTCCAGGATCCTTAGGCTACCCGGTACTTAAAAGGAACAAGGAAATCCTTCTGTCCACTCTCAGTTTCTTCCAGTTTTGTCTTTCCTTCACTTGCTGGAATCCTCCTGTGGAGAAGCTCTGTCCACCATCTCCATGTGCTAGGTTCCCATTCTGTTCTCTTGAAGTGCCATGATCCGGTCTCCACCCCAACTACTCTATAGAAAATACTCTCTGAAGATAAGTCGTTCTACCTACATTCCCTTCCAAGGAGGAAGCCAGTGCTCAGTGGATAGAGTGTTGGGCGTGAAGTCAGGAAGACCTGAATTCAAATCCAGCCTCAGACACTTCCTAGCCATGTGACCCTTGGCAAATCACCTCACCCCTTCACAAAATGGATGCATTAGTTCCATTGGAGAAGGAGACGGCAAACCGCTCTAGTATCTTGGCCAAGAAAAGCCCGAATGGGGTCACGAAGAGTCGGACGTGACGGAACAATAAACCTAAATACAAAGGCTTTTTGTATTGTCATCAGCCTCTGCCTTGTGTAATGGTGTTAGGCAGCCCTTTATCCATTGGGCTTAACAAGCATTTATACAGCATCTGAACCTTGCAAGGCCCGGAAGATACAGAAACAAAAACAGGAAATGAGTTTCTATCCTCCTTGAAGACTTGATGCCTAAAAAGATAATTTAAGATTAGATACGTTGAGAAGGGGAAGAAACAAGGTAAAGGACCCCAGGCAGGACACTCCCATTAAGCACCTTGAAGGCTGTTGGTGGTTCCGATAGTCAGAAGTCAGAGGGTATGCCTGCTAGGCTTGGGGGACGCAAAGCCACAGAGACTAGAGATCTGAGCTGATTCAGAAATCCACTAGGAGCCAGGGCTAGATGGCGAAGGACTTGGGAGTTTTGCCTGAAGTCAGAGTCAAGGTCCCTGGCTTAGAGTTGGCAGATTCCATTCTCTTTCCTTTTTGGGTAGCCATGACATGGGTCATTATCCAGTCTTGCAGGACCTTTCCTCATCTGCACATCGTTTGTACTTCAAACCTGGAAGTGGGATGTGAAGAATAACGTTTACATAGACAAGTCTGTAAAGTTTGGCAAGTGCTTTATATCTGTTCTCTGAGGCAATTGAGGTGGCATTTGAGATTTGGGAGTCAGGAAGTCCCGAGTTCAAATCTAGCCTCAGATACTTACTTACATGATGCTAGTTATTTCCCCTCTGCCTCAGTTTCCTTACCTGTGAAATCTATAAAATGAAGATGGTATTATCCCCTACCTCACAGGATTCTGTCACTGATCATGCCTTGCCACACTCCAACCTTGGATTACTCCCACAATCCAGTCTTCACCACTGTTCATGTGCTGCTCAATGCAAGTGGAGAGTCATAAAACCAGGGTGATGGGGTCTACTACAAATGTGGGTTAGACAGTCTTGACTGGACCCTTACTGCAACACGACAATCTTTTGATACTTCTCTAATGGATCGGCACTCCCACTCAGCACGGCGATTCCAAACCTTTCCGTTCTTCCTCACGGCCCCCATTACTTTTCTTCCTGCCACCCTGGCAGCTGAGGACAGGTTGAGGCCATTCCACAAAAACTCCCTCTTCTCCCCCTTCCTCATCTCACATCACCAAGATGCCTTCTGCTACTGTCTCCTTGTTCACCCGTGTCTCACAGGAAGACGGGTCCTCTCCCCAAGGGAAACGCTTCCCTGTGCACCCTGTCACCCGTCTTTCCCCACTTCTCCACAAGATTGCCCTTTCTCTAACGATCCCCACTTTCCCACTGTCTAATCTGTAATCTCTCCACACCGTAGCTCCTTCCCTGCTGCCCACAAACACAACCATAGCTTCTCTCTCCTTAAAAAGTCTGCACTTTCTTTGGCTGGTTATCGTCCTCTATCTGTTCTTGCCTTCTCAGCCAAATTCTTTGAGAAAGCTGCAATCGGTGCCACCTCTCCCTGCCGTCTGGCTTCTGATGACGTCCTCCGATTGAAATTACCTCAGAGTCCCCAGGGGCTTCTTAAATACCAAAGGGAATGGGTTTTTTTTTCAGTGCTCATCCTTCTTGACCTCTGCACAGCCTTTGATGTTGCTGAATTCCCTCTCCCCCCTGTCCTCTCTCTTCTCTGGGTTTTTGGGATGCTGCTGTCCTCCATTTCCCCTAACTTCTTTCCTGAGCTCCAGTCTCACAGCACTAGCTTCCTCTTAGATATCTTGAACTGAATGTTCTATAGGCATCTGAAATGAAACAGATCTCATTCTCTTTCTCCCTACAGCCTCACTCACCTCCCCCCGTCCGACTTACTGGGAAGGGCACTGCCTTTCTCCTACTCACCCAGGAACGCAAGCTTGGGGTCAGCCTTGACCCTCATGTCTCCTTCACCCTTCCTATCCAATTCAGCCTATTGCTGTTACTTGAACTTAATGTTCTGTTTCCCGAATCCATGCTGTCATTGACTTGCTGCCCTCCATGCCTAGAATATTCTTTTTCACCTCTGTCTCTTTGTTTTCCTGGCATCCTTCAGGACTCAGGTCAAATCTGACCTGCCAAAGGTAGTCTTTCCTTGTCCCTCTACACCACCCCCCACTTCTAATTCTTTCCCACTATTGCATATTTCAAATGTATCCCATAAATACCCAGTATATGCATAGCTGTGTGTATGCTGTCTTTTCCATTAGACTGTGAACTTCTTGAGAGCGGGGCTTGTCTTCTGCTTTTTTCTGTCTCTCCAGCATTTAGGACACATAGTGGGTGCTTAATAAGTGCTTACTGTGTGATGACTGACTGTGGAAAAAGGAACATTTACATTTTCTTGTTTCTTTCAGATTGGGAGGCCAGGTTTGAGACCAAAGAAACAGTTTCGAAGTCTTATTTCGCTATCGAAAAGCCATTCCAAGAATCCTGGCGTGGTCCCTGGGGTTCTCATTGGGGGGAATCCTGGGAATGTGGTAGCAGGTTGAAGAGGCAGCAGGGGAGCCAGGAGAGAAATTTCAGGCAAGTACCATTTGCCCACAAGAAAACTGATGAGCCAAGAAGTCAGGAATGTAATAACTTTGAGAGAAGTTTCTGTTCAGACCCAATTCTTATGACACAACAGAGTGCCAGAAAGAGTCTCCCTAAGTATGATTCGCATCAACTTTTCTTTGAACAACATTCTGACCTAATTCAACTTGATAGGATCACCTCAGGGAAAAAACCTGGTCAATGTGATGAATGCTGTATTACCTTAACTTACCCGTCAGACCTTGTTCAGTGTCATAGAATACTTAATGGAGAGAAACCCTATGCATGTTATGAATTCGGGAAAACTTTCCACCAGAGAGACCTTACCCGAGATCAGAAAACCCTTATTGGCGAGAACCTCCACATATATAATGAATGTGGGAAAACCTTCAGTGATAACTTAACTCTTACTCTACATCAGAGAAGTCATACCAGAGAGAAGCTCTGTGATTGTGATGTATGTAGGAAAGCCTTGAGTGACACCTCGTCCCTTCCTCCACATCAGAGAGTTCAAATTGGAGAGAAATCCTACAAATGTCCTGAGTGTGAGAAATCATTCAGTCAGTATGCAAGCCTTATTAGACACCAGAGAATTCATACGGGTGAAAAACCTTATAAATGTAGTGAATGTGGAAAAGCCTTCAGTCAGTGCACAAACCTGATCCGACATCAGAGAGTTCATACTGGAGAAAAGTTCTTTAGATGTCATGAATGTGGGAAGACCTTCAGCAACAGTTCATCCTGCAGTATCCACCAGAGAATTCACACTGGAGAGAAACCCTATGGGTGTGGTGATTGTGGGCAAGCCTTCAGTCAGCAGGGAAGCCTTATCCAACATCAAAGAATTCACACTGGAGAGAAGCCCTTTAAGTGTAAAAAATGTGGAAAAGCTTTCAGCCAAAACATACACCTTACTCAACATCAGAGACTTCACACCGGGGAGAAAATTTATAAATGCAATGAATGTGGTAAAGCCTTCAGCAATAGCTCCACCCTTATTCTACATAATAGGATTCATACTGGAGAGAAACCATATGAATGTAATGAATGTGGAAAAACCTTCAGCCAGTATACAACTCTTATTCAACATCAGAGAATTCACACTGGAGAGAAACCCTATAAATGTAATGTGTGTGAAAAAACCTTTAGCCAGAGTACCAGCCTTATTCGTCATCAGAAAATTCATACTGGAGAGAAACTCTGTGTATGCCTTGAATGTGGACAAGCCTTCAGTCAGCAGGGAAGTCTTACTAAACATCAGCGAATTCATACTGGAGAGAGGCCCTATAAATGTAATGAATGTGGGAAAGCCTTCACCCAGAGTATGAACCTTACACGACATCAAAGAATTCACACTGGAGAAAAATTATATAAATGTAATGAATGTGGAAAAGCTTTCAGTAATGGCTCGTCTCTTACTCAGCATGAGAGGATTCATACTGGAGAAAAACCCTATAATTGTAGTGAATGTGGTAAGGCCTTCAGCAATAGCTCATCAGTTACTCAACATGAAAGAATTCATACTGGAGAGAAACCCTATAAGTGTAATGAGTGTGGGAAAGCCTTCACTCACAGTATGAATCTTACCCGCCATCAGAGAACTCATACTGGAGAGAAACCCTATCACTGTAATGAGTGTGGAAAATCTTTCAGCCAGAATATGAACCTTACACGACATCAAAGAATCCATACTGGCGAGAAACCCTACAAATGTAATCAATGTGACAGAGCCTTCAACCAAAGCACGTCTCTTGCTGAGCATCAGAAAACGCATAGGAAAGAAGCTGGGAAATATAATAAGTGTAACCGGGCTTTTAGCTGAAGTGGATACTATCAGGGAATATGACTTTTTGTTTGTTTGTTTGTTTATTTTTAAGTGGAAAAAAGCTCATTAATCATTGTGAATGTGGGAAAGCCTTACCAGAGAGCAGAGAGTTTTATCTAGTGAGAAGTGCTATAATGCTGTGAAAGTGAGAAAATCTTCAGTTATGATCTAGTCCTCAACTAATGTCAGAGCCTGAGAGAGAAAGTCCCTCTGGCCATGGCAAATTCTCCTTCTCACTTTTCCTTTACTGCTTTTAGTGAACCTGTGGTCTCACTGACAGAAATATTCTTTCCATCACCGTGGATTGCTGCCCGTCCACACATTGTCATTGTTGATCATTTTCATTTACGCCATCCCGTAGAGGCCCCGAGCCTACGCCGCCCAGAGAATTCACCTTCTGTGGAGGCCTTCCTCTGGTTTCTTCCATTTTGTAAGTCCCTATGGAGTGTCCATCTGTTGTCTTTCACTCTTACCGCATGAGCTGCCCTTCCTGTCCCTCCACCCCAATTTCTGGCCTTATGTTTCCTTAGTGATAACCCTCATATCATTGCTTGAGCATAGCTCATCACTGAAAATATCTTACAACTTATGCCATTTCCTTTGGGTCATCTGCAGCTTTGTTTCTTTGGAGATGATGGTATTCCAACATCCTTATCATCTACAATTTCTGCTCCAGCGATGTGTTCTGATGGAGTAATTCAATAGACTAACCACCCACCTGTATGTCATAGTGTGGGCAGCAGAAAATTTTCATCCATTTCCTTTTTCTAGTATCAATTGTTAATCCATGCTCTTTAATAATTATGGGTCTTCCTGAGAAGGCCCTGCGATTTCCAGATTTCCAGGGGGTGGCAGGTGGGGCAGAGTAGGATGTAATCAGATTAGACAGTGTCATCCGCAGAGGGGAGTGCCCAGAGACCAGTATCTTCGAGTCAAGTCAAACCAACAGACATTTATTAATTATTTCCAGTATGCCAGGCACTGTGTCCAAGTGCTGGGGAAATGGAAAAAGCAAGGAGCTCACATCCTGGTGGAAATCTTTCTTTATGGAAATCTTACATCTGCAGGAAATCCCTTCTCCGTTTATACCTAGTGCAAGTCATCCACCATGACGGTGGCAAACCCACAGACTTTGGCAAGTGTCCATCTCCTTGTTGATGCCTTATAACGTGAGTGATCGGAGGACTGTTAGAAAGTCATCTTTGTGATTGTGTTTGTCAGAGAATCTTACTTATATGATCACTACGTATGCATGAGAGCCTCCTTTTGGGAGAGGGGCGGGGAAGACCCTTGGAGACTGCATTTTGCTCTGCTTAAAGTGTTTGATTTTGTTTTTGTTTTTGTTTTTGTAATCAATGAGCATACACTGGGATCTTATATTCTCTGCAGCATTCAGTCAGTTAACTGTGTAACTAAGGGTATTTGTTGTCTGATGCAGAGAATTTTTTTTTTATGAAAGCCTGTTTGTTACATTTTAATTGCAAGTATCTGTAATATATGCATGTAAATCATTATAATTGTATAAGGATGAGAAAGTAGGCATGTGGGTTTGTAGCAATTGGTGTTGTCTCGAGCCTCTTCTGGGCATTTGGAGACTAGCGGTCTGGGCTAACTCCATGGCCGCCCCTGTGGTATGCCACGTGTCCTCGGTTCCCGTTTCCCCCCTACCTTCTAGCAGGTTCCTACAGTGGTGTTACATTTGGGGCAGAGAAAGGATTAACACATTTCGAAGTGTCCTCGGCCGCTCTAGCTAGAAAAGCCCACTCTTTCCTCCTTAAATAGAAACCCCTCAACCTAAAGGGGAGAGGCTCAGTGCTTTGTATCTTTGTCCTAAGTGACATCAGGGATTTGGCATTTGATAAAACCCACTGTGAAGACCGTAGTCAGGAAAATGAGAGTCCGTGGAGGCTACCCAGCTGAGACTGTCATTGCAATTCTTCAGTGCCTGTGTTTTCTTCCAATAAACTCTACTTTACCAGACAAACATGAATGACTTGGGTGATCGTTTCTTGCGTCTCTACTTTTGACACTGTGAGATAGGACAAATGATTCTTCAACTGGGTTAACTTAACCAGAAAGTCTATTAAGTCATCCATTAAAGGGGAGAGCATAACTCAGGGTGGCCAACGTCCCCCTTCCCCACCCCATGTCTATAAATTACATATTTTCTAGGCTTCAAAAAAAGGAACAAGGAAGCAGTAGCTGATTGACCAGCAAGAAGGCAGTTTCCAGATTAAGACATGCGGATTGCTTGAGATGTGTAACAGAAGAAAACTCCTTACACTCCTTGCATCCATCTTTGGATCTGACTGGGTTTCTGGTCAGTATAACCTAGATCCTGAGTTATTCATTAAAAGCTCCTGGTCTCTAATCGGCAGATCTGGTTTGTCAGCCATGCAGGGCTAGGTTCAGATAATGCCATCAAGTTTTCCCAGAACATAAAACTTACTAAGTTGGTGGGCTGGGACTGAATTCCTACCAAAATTGGAAATTGATAAATAAAAGGATATAGTGAAAGAAGAAACATGACAGGGGAAGGATGATTTCCTCATTTGGGACTGGAAAATGGGTAGATTCCTGAAATACTATTGCCAGGCAGCTAACCCAAGTTATCTCTAGTCATGCCTTGGTATTCAGCATATCCTCCTATGTGGAAATGGCAGCAGCTGCTTTGGGACAGTATGGGAAACTGGAGTAGGATGGCTTCTCCTTTTGGTTTTGGACAAAGTCCACCATGAGAGGAAAACCAGCGGTACCCAATATTAAGGACTGATGGAGTCACTGGGTCAGATAACAGTAGTGCACCAGGAGAGCTTATCTATCTATACCAGGGATTCTTAGCCCCATGGATAGATTTCGGGGGGGGTCTACGAATGTGGATGGGGAAAATTATTTTACATCTTTATTTTCACAATTTAACATTTTCTTCTATCATAAATATAGGCATTAAACATTCTGAAAAGGGGTGCGTAGGCTTCAGCAGACTGCCGACACAAAGTTTAAGTAGTGCTGTTGGACTATACTAAGGCTGTGGAGAAACAGCTGAGAAACAGTGGGGCTGCTTATGCAGTAACCTCCAGAGGCATCTCCTTGGTGGAGCTGGGGCTATGCTGGGGATGGAATGGCATCTAGCTTCCAGACCAGGGAAGCCCTTCATCTTGCCCTTGGGCCTGACTCCTCTACAATGTACTGTCTTTCTGGTGGGCCTCCTGGCTTGAACACTGGACCATGGACCTAGACCGACATAAATCTAGGTACCGAGATATAGAACCTGGAAGAAGACAGGTGAAATGAGGCTAGAGATAAGAATTACACACAATGCATGTGATAAGACTTCTGGATGCCAAGGAAGGCCAGGAGAATGTGTTCTCTGGGTGTAGGTTCAAGGGGATTCTGTGAATATACTTAATGGGGACATAAAAAAAGGCACTTATTCAGCCAGATAGGAGGAAGAGTACTTATCGGCTGCTCTGGGCTTGAATGCATATGCGGCCCGCTATGGCAGAGGGACAGGATCCTGCAAAGTTAGGAGGTGCAGTGATTCCTGAAAAGGGCATTTTCCTGGCTGTGGAGATGGGCAGAAGTCAATGGAGGCCGTTGGGTCCATGGAAGAACATTCCAAGCCAGGGCCTCCATTCAAATGAACGGAGGGAGAAAAAGGAAGAGGCATGAACAGGAAACATATTTAGACGTGCTTCCTGAATATATTGATAACCCTAAATGCCTTTAAGTAACACAGATTCCCAAAGCACTATAACAATCTAAATTCCGAGTTATCATAGAACTTCTGGCTATCACAAAATTCTCGGTCAAAAAAGTGTTGTACTGGGGGGGAGATTCAGTTTTATTCTTTTCTTTCTTTTGGTCCTTAAATATATTACTAGAAATTAAGAAAGTAATTACATTCTGGAATTTCACATAGATAGTGAATGTGGTAGTCCACAAACCTCCAAACGAATGGATATGAATGAATGATATATATAATGATATAATAACATATAATAATGAAGCAGGCTTGAAATCCACACCCCTATTTTGGGCAAGGTTTCCCATATACTCAGTAGGATTTCCACAACACAGAAAACTCTTTTCTTTATATATGTGTATATGTATGAATATATATATTTCATTTTCAACATTCAGTTTTATAAGATTTTGAATTCTAAATTTTTTCCCTTCCCTCTCCTCCCCCCTCCCCAAGACGGGACACAATCTGATATAGGCTATGTATGTACAATCACATTAAAGATATTTCCATATTAGTCATGTGAAAGAAGAATCAGAACAAAAGGGAAAAAAAAACACAAGAAAGAAAAAAACAAAGAAAATAGTGTGTTTAAATCTGCATTCAGACTCCGTAATTCTTTCTCTGGATGTGGAGAGCATTTTCCGTCATGAGACTTTTGGAATTATCTTAGATCATTGCATTGCTGAGAAGAGGTAGTCCATCAAAACTAGTCATCGCACAATGTTGCTGTTACTGTACACTATGTTCTCCTGGTTCTGCTCATTGCACTCGGCATCCGTTCATGTGAGTATTTCCAGGTTGTTCTGAAATCCACATGCTCATCATTTCTTATGGAACAATAGTATTCCATTACATTCATATACCACAACTTGTTCAGCCATTTCCCCAATTGATGGGCATCCCCTCAATTTCCAGTTCCTTGCCACCACAAAAAGAGCTTCTGTAAATATTTTTGCACATGTGGTTCCTTTTCCCTTTTTTATGATCTCTTTGGGATACAGACCTAGTAGTGATATTGCTAGATCTAAGGGTATGCACAGTTTGGTTGGCATAGTTTTTGGGCATAGTTCCAAATTATTCTCCAGAATAGTTGCATCAGTTCACAACTCCACCAATAATGCATTAGTGTCCCAATTTAACCACATCTTCTCCAACATTTATCATCTTCCTGTTTTGTCACGTTAGCCAATCTGCTAGGTAACACAGAAAACTCTTTCACAGAGTTGATAAGAATTCTAGGTGAAATTTCCCCTTCAATATAGACAAAACTTGGAAGTTTACCCTAACTGTTCATTCTCTCCTATATCTTTTTTGTTGAAACAATTTTTAACCTAACTAGATTATAACAGGAATTGCTTTTTCAACAACATAGCTGGTATAATTGTTTACCAAATTACAAAATTTAGAACTATAACAATACCCCGAACAATATTATGTATTTAAAACTTGGAACAAACCCATTACCAATTTTGGTGAACACATTTCCAAATTAGTTTGCACAGAAAATCATTCATCTAGTCATTAATATGTTGAAACTACAATTTTAAACCACTTTGTATATTTTCATAATAGTCAAGATTTCAAATGAAAATTTGCTATCATATTAACTACCATTATTTATTATTGTTACCTGATTATAACCACATATACTTCATTAATTATTTAACAGTGTCCAAATTATCTAATTTTTAAAACTTAGATCCTTTTAAAAGCCTAATTCATATGCAAAAAAACACCATTTCTGCCTCACAATGGTCTCTCAAATTTTACAATCTAAGAGATTTTAGAAATACAGTGCAATTTAGAAATACAGTAATAACACAAACAATAAACTTCAGATGACATTGGTTGCTTTTCCAGATTATCACATATAATTATTGATCTTATTACTTTTAATATTTTAAAACTACTTCAAAGTTAACAGATATGGAACAATTACATTAAATCAGGGAGATCATAATAATGTTGTGCCTAGCATATGCCAATCATTTTGTTAAACACTGTACAACCATTATATCATTTTGATCGCACAACAACTATTTTTGTTTTTTCCTTTGCAAATCAGGAAATGGGACACAGAGATAAAATAGCTTGCCGTAAGTTACATAGCTGGTACATTTTTGCAACTGGAACAGAGGAGGTTGGGCTTACCAAGGGCAGAGGTTGGCTGGCTTCTCCACTCATAGTGCCACACTAGGCCTTCCAGGGGCACCCAGATTCTTGCAGGCAGCAGCTGGGTGCTGGGGAAGGGGCTGGGGTGACTGGTGCCAGGGCCTTCCGAGTAGTGATAATTTTTGGTGGCAGGGCTCAGGGAATGCTGACTGGGGGGTGGGGTCTAACCCATCTCCCTTTCCCCCCTCCCTACTTCTGCAGACATTGCTGAGGCTGGGGCCCCTTTGCAGCTGCTGGGGCTGGGTGGGCAGGATGTACTGAACCTGGGTGATACTCTCAGGCTTTTCCTAGAGGGGTGAACTGCAGAGCGCCCAGGGGCACAGAACCATTGAGCTGACTGCCAGTGGGGCCCTCACTGTAGCTGCTGCCCCCATCCTACCACCAGGTGGGGAAGGGTGACTCAAATTCTGTACAATTCTCCAGCATTTTCCTCTCTTAATCTGATCTGGGATGAGAGGGGTCAACGGGGAGAACATGGGGCTGTTTACAGTCCCCGTCCTGAGAAGCACTCCTGACTCTGGGGGTCGGAGTTGGGCTTGTGAGCAGGTGCTTTAGCAGGGGGTGGATTACTGGAATTACCCCCAATCTCAGGAGTTTTGTCTTGCAATCTTAAAATGATCAATGTCTGAACTCCGTAAGGATTAATCTCACAATCTCCAGAATCTGCTAAGATGTTCTGAGGTGTATCTAACTTTTTTTTCTTTACTGTAGCCTCAACATGGTCAGAGTAGAAGCAACAAATAAGTCTTACAGGCTTTTCTCTAAATAATGATGATGATGATGATGATGATGACCTAACTTGTCCTGCTTTCAGCTGTGACCTTAAAATGACAAGAGAGTTCATTCATCTTTCTCAGTGCTTCTCTAACTACAGCCCTTAGTTTTTCTGGCTGGCTGCCTTTTAAATCTTCCAAGGTAACGGCATCGAGCTCACGGCTCAAACGTGACTCAGACATTTGACAACACAGAGACACAAACACAGACAATTAATAGGACAGATACAAAGAGAGGGTGCAATGAATGACAGGGAGAGGGCAAGTCCAAAAGCTCGGAGAGGCTTGTTGGAAATCTCCATCAGGAATAGGCTGTTACTACTCTGAGGAAGGGGGCTGGGGAATCTGCCAAGATCCAGGACGACCAGACTAGCCCCTGGACACCTCTCCCAGGTGACAGGGGCAAAGAATGGAGTTAGATCTTGCAAGCCTTCCTCAGAGGCCCCTGAGGTTGCTGACTTAAAGCGGCAGGTCCCAATGAAGTGAAGGTCAGGGAACTGAGGCCCTGTCAGGACTGTAGCCTTTAAGGGAAAGGGATTAAACGGTGTGGGAAAGAGCGCTGAAACTGAAGCAGCTTTGCAGATCGAAGAGAAGAGGCTTCTGGTTCTCACTGTACCATTTTCAGCACCAACAGTGAAAAACTTTCCCACTTTAGATGTCTTGTTAGACTTTAAACTTGATTTATTTTTCAGATTTCAGATAAAGGAATTTAGAACCTTCACCAAAGAGGACTGAGGAAATAAAACCAAAGTGATCCCCGTGCCCAAGGAGGCCCTTCAACTAAACCCATGGAAGTCTGAGGACGACAGGTGGGAGTGAAAAGACTCACGCACACACGCAGCAATGATGAGACTCCAGGAAAAAACGATCCAGTGGTACCACCACACAACACGGTATTGGCATACAAACCCTTACGGATGTCAGCATCACACTTCGTGACTGAGTTGAAGGGAGCTTTGTGGATTCCACAGGATTCCAAACAGAAGGATGGTTGGCAGAGAGCTTCTGGGCACAGGAAATCTCATTGCCAATGGCGATGACCAGACCATCAGGGAGCTCAAAGCTCTTTTCCAGGGAAGAGCTAGATGCAGCAGTGGCCATCTCCTGCTCAAAGTCCAGGGCTATGTAACGCAGCTTCCTGATGTCACCCATGACTGCTTTCTCAGCTGTGATAGTGAAACTCTACCCTCTCTGTCAGGGTCTTCGTGAGGCAGAATGTCAGGTCATAGCCAGCTGGATCCAAGCAAAGTATGGCATGTGGAAGGGCATGACTTTCTGTGAGCAGCACAGGGTGAACTTCAGGGGCCCCAAGGAGGTCACTGTATAGTATTATAACCGTTGGGGGGTGGGGGGAAAGGCCTGGCATGTGGTAAATACTGCAGAAATGAATTGTTGCTGCCTCTTTAATTGACTGTACTTACTCCATACTCAATACTGGATTTTCGATGTCGTTAGACAGAATGGCTAGAATGTCGAGGGAGATAGGATGACTGATTTTGCCTGTAACATCTTTGGAAAAGGCATTCTTTTGAACAGTTTTTCTCTTCTAACTTAAAAAACAAAAGCTGGTAAGGCAGGTTACTTTTGATCTGGATGCTGTTAGATCATAAATGTATCTATTATAGAATATTATGAAATACATGAAAAGTTAATGTGTATATTTTGGTGTAATTAAGAAACTAATGATAAGTGACTAACTGTTGGGAGAAAAGAAGAGCAAAATCCTCTTAAGAGCTCCTTGGGCTTCCTTTGGACTTCTTACTCAACCTGTGAAAAGATCTCACCAGCCCTGCTGACAGCGTTCAGAGATTATGCAATGCTGCAGTTTAAGGCACTAGGGCCTCCCAGTCAAAGTAAGGAAACTTAGGGGTTAAACTTTAAATAAGAAGTGAGTTTCATCTGCCATCATTTAGGAAATCATATGTGTAATAACTAGCATATAGTAAAGTTACATTTGTGAACCAACTATTCACTGGGTGTAAACTAGCGCTTAGTGTATTCTGTGAGACTCCAGAATGTGCTGTCTGTGCCAACTGTCCTCCTTATCCAACATTACACCAGCTTGGCTCCCCAACGTTTCCTGGGGTAGTTGCTCCCTTCTACTTACTCAGTGGATTAGAGCTTTCTAAGTCCTATTGTCAAGCTGTACTCTGAAGCCCACCTGCAGTGGTCAGATGTACTCCCCCTTCCTCTACCCTACCTACAGATGAGACCAAGTGGGGAGTTTGAAAACCTATTAAATAACTTTATTTAGATTTAATTTAGAACATATGTGCTTTCGGTAGATGTTGCCTCAGACAATTATACTGAATGCATCAAAAGGTTAATGACTATTGCATGAATTTGAACCAAGACTGTTAAAGATTATTGTCACATGAACACAATAATTATATTCTGCCCTCACATGATGAATGAAGTTCCTAGGGTTTCTCCCCAGTGTGAATTCTCTGATGTAAAGCAAGACTGGAGCAGAATTGGAAAGCCTTTCCACATTGATTACATTCCTAATGCTTCTCTCCACTGTGGGTTTTCTTATGCTTAGCAAGATGGGAACTTTGTGTGAAAGCCTTTTTACACTGATTACATTCAAAAGGTTTCTCTCCACTGTGGATTCTCTGATGCTTAGCAAGACTGGAGCACTGTGTGAAAGTTTTTCCACATTGATTACATCCATAAGGCTTTTCTCCAGTGTGGATTCTCTGATGTGTAGCAAGACTGGAGCTCTGTGTGAAAGTTTTTCCACACTGATTACATTCAAAAGGCCTCTCTCCAGTGTGGATTCTCTGGTGTGCAGCAAGACTGGAGTTCTGTGTGAAAGTTTTTCCACATTGATGACATCGGTAAGGTTTCTCTCCAGGGTGAATTCTCTTATGTACATCAAGATTGGAACTCTGTGTGAAACTCTTATCACACTGATTACATTCATAAAGTTTCTCTCCAGTATGGATTTTCTGATGGTCAGGAAGTAGAGATCTGTAGCAGACAGCCTTCCCACATTCATCCCATTTATAAAACTTCTCCCCAGTATGAATCTTCTGAGGTCTATCAGGATCTGAGCTCCAACCAAAGGCCTTCTCACATTGAGCATATGCATATCTTTTCATTCGTGGAGGAAATCGAGGCTGGCAAGGAAGAGATGAGTGATGGCATAAGGTTGTTTCATGTTTATTACATTCATCAGGCTCCTTTCTAATGGGACTTTGCTGATGAGGAGTACGCTTAGAGTTCTGACTCAAGGCCTTCCCACCTTTATTACTTACAAAAAGCATTCCTCCAGTATCACTTTTCTGATGTCTAAGGAGGTCTGAACTCTGGATGCACTGGCATTTCAGGAGCCTTCTCATGGGACTGGAAAAGCACTAGCCCTTCAGTAAAGCACTTGCTATATTCACTATTCTGAACACACTCATTCCCCAAGGTCATTTTTTTTACAGTGATTTAGGATAGAAGACTGTCTGAATCACTTTTCAATTTCATCAATTCACAGTCTCTCTTTGGATTTTTACCTACCTTGATATTAGAGTCATGGATTTCTCTCAACTTGAAGTCCCAGGGACCATCACTCATGAATCTGTGCAGGTCACATTCTTCTACAAAAATTCCCAGATTTCTGGCCATCTCATTTACTTTGAACTTGATCTCTACATCTGAAGAAAACAGACAATCAAACATATAGATACCAAAAGGTATACACACAAAAGTATATGCAATAGCAATGATTACTTAAGATTTCTGTGGCTTATGAGCTTCTCATCACCATTCCAAATGTAATAAAACTTTATGAATTCACTCTTGGAGTAAACATAGGCATTAAACAGACTATGTCACTGTAAGGGGAAGAGACAGACAGGCTATGAGAGTGACAAAGGAGAGGTACATTACATAGTGCTGGACCTATCAGAGATGAAACATTCACATTCTTCAAAAGCAGTGGCCCCAAGGCAGGGTCACTACCGGAAAACTCATCCTTAATAGAGTGACTCTCCTGTAAGGGAGAACAGTTTGTTGTTAACTTAGAGGAAAGTTGAGTCAAATCACAGTTTTCAACATTCAAGCAGGAGAGGAGTGGCCAACTTTCAGAGATTTGTTGTACAGCGCCACATTGACTCATCTGAGCCAGAACCCTTGTAAATATCCAAAGTTTTTCAATAAAAATGATGGGGAAATTCAGGAGCTAAACAAAAAATGAGAACTCTACGGGCCTACTGGCAGGTTACTTCATCCATGTCTAAGAAGGTCTTGGCTCAGTAAGAAGGCAGATGAAATTCAGTTTGGTGCTGATAGTAAAAATCCAAAGTGATTTTATGACGCCCTGGAGCCTATTTGTGGGCCAAAGCCCTTTAGTCCATTTCAGCTACTCAGTACTGATGGAGCCACATTGATTAGTGGTAAGGACATGATAGTGGAGAGCTGGGCTGAACACTTCCGTAGCATTCTCAAGAGCTCGTCCTCAAACACTGCTGCAGCTACTGACCATTTACTTCAGGTTGCACTCAATCTCTCTCAAGCCATTAGCCAATTGATGGGCATGCCCACAATTTACAGTTCTTGCCACCAAAAAGAGAGCTGCTATAAGTATTTTAAACATGGAATTTTTTTTCAATTTTCCTCAATCATCTTGCGG